>NC_057811.1:467780221-468067617 GCF_018294505.1 Triticum aestivum
GGCGGCGCGGAGCAGGGGAGGGAGGGAGAAGCTAGGGTTCGTCGGGGAGAGGGAAGGGGAATGGGGAAATTTTGGGAGGGGAGGGGAGGGGATCCCGCGTGTTAGTGGGAGAGGGAGTGGTGGGACCCGCCTGGTAGTGGGAGAGAAGTGGTGGGAAATTTTGGTGGGATGGGAGGTAAAATTTGGTGCTAGGAGCGAAATTTTGGTGGGGTGGGAGGGAAATTTTCACCAGTTTTTAGAGGTTTGGAGGCAGAAAAAATCAGGTTTTTTTGTAAACTTTGTAGAAATCATGGTTAAAATCATACCAAATAGCTCAAGAAAACACCGGTATTGCAAGTTTAGTATTTTTGCTGGTTGGTAGGCCACATTTGATGATGTTACGCGGAGGTCTCCCATTTTTTGATTTTTTTTTGAATTTTTTACGATGTTTTAAAAAACCGGCCAATTTCGTCACGGCGGCCGTCCGTGGCTAGGGTTTCAGTCATGCCAATATGTTGTCGATTCTTTGATGAAATGCCTACCTGTGAAGCTAAAAATGATTTTTGGCAAAAATAACGGGTAAGCTATGGAGGACCCGCGGTTCAAATTCCAGCCGGTTCTAGCTGAATCGGCCGAAGGTGGTCTGAATGGCCGGGAGTAGCTACGAGGGTCGGAAATGCATGATTTTTGGCGACCGACCGTAAAACAGGGTCTACTTTGAGATAGACATGGAATGGCGCCATTTGGGGTGACCCTCCTTGTAGCCGCTTCACGAAAAATGCATGTCTTTAGCATTCAAAAAATGAAAAACGGTTTTTTTTGTTAAACAAGTTGGAACCTTGCTTTGGCAACATTGTTTGCCATCACAAGACGGAGGCATGCGCCAAATTTGGGCATATTATCAAAAACTATTCAACGGATGCGGCCATATCATTGCTAGTTTGGCTTGAAAGCCATGAATCTTCATTCATGGTAGGTCGTTTTTTAGAACACTTTTTCAAGAAAACAATGATATTGCAAGTTTAGTATTTTTGCTAGTTGGTAGGCCACATTTGATGATGTTACGTGGAGGTCTCCCATTTTTTTGAATTTTTTTTGAATTTTTTACGATGTTTTCAAAAACCGGCCGATTTCGTCGCGGCGGCCGTTCGTGGCTAGGGTTTGAGTTGTGCCAATCTGTTGTCGATTCTTTGATGAAATGCCTACATGTGAAGCTAAAAATGATTTTTGGCAAAAATAACGGGCAAGCTATGGAGGGCCCGCAGTTCAAATTCCAGCCGGTTCCAGCTGAATCGGCCGAAGGTGGTCTGAATGGCCGGGAGTAGCTACGAGGGTCGGAAATGCATGCTTTTTGGCGACCGTCCGTAAAACTGGGTCTACTTTGAGATATACTTGGAATGGCGCCGTTTGGGGTGACCCTCCTTGTAGCCGCTTCACGAAAAATGCATGTCTTTAGCATTCAAAAAATGAAAAACGGTTTTTTTGTTAAAGAAGTTGGAACCTCGCTTTGGCAACATTGTTTGCCATCACAAGACGGAGGCATGCGCCAAATTTGGGCATATTATCAAAAACTATTCAACGGATGCGGCCATATCATTGCTAGTTTGGCTTGAAAGCCATGAATCTTCGTTCATGGTAGGTCGTTTTTTAGAACACTTTTTCAAGAAAGACACCGGTATTGCAAGTTTAGTATTTTTCCTAGTTGGTAGGCCACATTTGATGATGTTACGCGGAGGTCTCCCATTTTTTGATTTTTTTGAATTTTTTACGATGTTTTCAAAAACCGGCCGATTTCGTCGCGGCGGCCGTCCGTGGCTAGGGTTTGAGTCGTGCCAATCTGTTGTCGATTCTTTGATGAAGTGCCTACCTGTGAAGCTAAAAATGATTTTTGGCAAAAATAACGGGCAAGCTATGGAGACCCGCAGTTCAAATTCCAGCCGGTTCCAACTGAATCGGCCGAAGGTGGTCTGAATGGCCGGGAGTAGCTACGTGGGTCGGAAATGCATGCTTTTTGGCGACTGTCCTTAAAACAAGGTCTACTTTGAGATAGGCATGGGATGGCGCCATTTGGGGGTGACCCTCCTTGTAGCCGCTTCACGAAAAACGCATGTCTTTAGCATTCAAAAAATGAAACACGGTTTTTTTTGTTAAACAAGTTGGAACCTCGCTTTGGCAACATTGTTTGCCATCACAAGACGGAGGCATGCGCCAAATTTGGGCATATTATCAAAAACTATTCAACGGATGCGGCCATATCATTGCTAGTTTGGCTTGAAAGCCATGAATCTTCGTTCATGGTAGGTCGTTTTTTAGAACACTTTTTCAAGAAAACACCGGTATTGCAAGTTTAGTATTTTTGCTAGTTGGTAGGCCACATTTGATGATGTTACACGGAGGTCTCCCATTTTTTTGATTTGTTTGAATTTTTTACGATGTTTTCAAAAACCGACCGATTTCGTCGCGGCGGCCGTCCGTGGCTAGGGTTTGAGTCGTGCCAATCTGTTGTCGATTCTTTGATGAAATGCCTACATGTGAAGCTAAAAATGATTTTTGGCAAAAATAACGGGCAAGCTATGGAGGACCCGCAGTTCAAATTCCAGCCGGTTCCAGCTGAATCGGCCGAAGTGGTCTGAATGGCCGGGAGTAGCTACGAGGGTCGGAAATGCATGCTTTTTGGCGACCGTCCGTAAAACAGGGTCTACTTTGAGATAGACATGGAATGGCGCCATTTGGGGTGACCCTCCTTGTAACCGCTTCACGAAAAACGCATGTCTTTAGCATTCACAAAATGAAAAACGGTTTTTTTGTTAAACAAGTTGGAACCTCGCTTTGGCAACATTGTTTGCCATCACAAGACGGAGGCATGCGCCAAATTTGGGCATATTATCAAAAACTATTCAACGGATGTGGCCATATCATTGCTAGTTTGGCTTGAAAGCCATGAATCTTCGTTCATGGTAGGTCGTTTTTTAGAACACTTTTTCAAGAAAACACCGGTATTGCAAGTTTAGTATTTTTGCTAGTTGGTAGGCCACATTTGATGATGTTACGTGGAGGTCTCCCATTTTTTTGAATTTTTTTTGAATTTTTTACGATGTTTTCAAAAACCGGCCGATTTCGTCGCGGCGGCCGTCCGTGGCTAGGGTTTGAGTCATGTTTTTAGCATTCAAAAAATGAAACTTATATTGTTTCATACATGAGCATGCACAAAAACCCATAATTTTATCTTTCATCCATGAGTATGCATAAAAAATTTGAATTCCCATCAATTACCAAACTGAATATTTATAATTAAGAAATTGACATGTTTAGATGGCACTATCATACAGCATCCATGAGCATGCACAAAATTAAACCTGACATACTTAACATTGACATGTTCAGATTACACTAACAAGCTTAAACCTAACATGCTTAACATTGCCACTTCATTTCTTAACATCTTCACTCCTCCTTCTTCTCCTTCATCAACCTGATGCGCTCAGAGTGGCGAATCCCAACGCGGATATACTCCTCTACCACAATTGGCATGGTCCTGTCGCCAAGCTGTGGGATTGCAGGCGCCACCACCATGACGAGGTCATTGTCAGGCACCACCATTGCGAGGTCATCATTAGGCACCACAATCGCGAGGTCGTCGTCAGCCACCACCATAGCAGGGTCATCGTCAGCCACCACCATAGCAAGGTCGTCATCCGCCACCACCATAGCAGGGTCGTCGTTAGCCAGAATAGGCTGCTCCTCGTCATCCCCGCTGCTGCTCCCATTGCCTGGCCAAATGCAACAAAGTGTGAACATGGTGTTGTCGTCGTGCAGGTAGAGGAAGCCAAAAGGACAGGAAGAAGAGAGGCAGAGAGCTTACTGGCATCGTCGTCGTGCTGGTAGTACATGCGGCACATGGTGTTGTCGAACATCTTCACGGTGAACATGGCGTCGCCATCGTAGCGGAAGACAAGGAAGTGCCCGAGCTGTAGCTCATGGGCGCGGGCGAACTGCTCCCAGCCGGGCCCTAGGTACATGTGGCCTTCACCATCGAACACCACCAACACGTCCCACAGCCTGCGAAGCCCGCTGCCGGCCTCCCGCAGCTTCACTTTGTGGGGCTCACGGCCGGTGAGCATCTTCGCAAACTTGTCAGGCAGCCTCTGCAGCGAGGCTCAAGCAGTGGTTAATTGTGCCAATCAAGCACTAGACAGCAGAGTGATGATAAAGAAATGAGTGATGATAAATATACCTGCCTACTGCAAGATTTTTCAATTACGATCTCGAAGAACTCGAAACCTTCCAAGCCAGCCATCTCACTTCTCTGAAAAGCAGCATTGTAAATTAAACAACAAGTTACCATAAACAGGACTGGACATAAATAGGAAACAAGCGCTTCAAAAAAGTAGAATATCAACATTTCAGGTAACCACAACAAGAATAACAACAGCAACAGCAACATCAAAATATTGTTTCTGAACATTGGCACCAAATCAATACAAACACTGAATTAACATGCACAAATATACTACAATCAATATATAACAGCCAACATTTCAATCCATGGACACCAAATGACAGAAAAGGTGTTAAGGCACATGTTCAGAAACCATCAAATTTGGACAGATATGTTCATAAGTGGAGATATATATACGTTTACTTCAGAAACCATCAAATTTGGACAGATATGTTCATAAGTGGAGATATATGGACATCAACCATCAAATTTCTAACATCTCCAGTTTACTTCAGAAACTGAACCACACAAATCATCGAAAGAAACAGAAAACAATCTCAATGTTCAGTCATACTGCACAAATATTCAATCTCAATCTCAATGGCAAAACAATTTGCTACTATAAAAGGACCATATCTGCCCATGTCTACTCTAAAAGGCATATCTGCCCATATCTATAAATGAACATATCTATATCTATAAATGAACATATCTGCCCATATCTAATATCTATAAATGGGCAGACATGTAGATATGGCAGATATCTACATATCTAATCCAACATATGGGCAGATATCTGCATGAACATATCTATATCTATAAATGAACATATATGAACATATCTGCCCCTTTGCATATCTATAAATGAACCATATGGGAAGATATGAGTCTGATCTTACTAGTGTCAGAGCCAAGTTGGATATTTACTACATGTGTTTGTCAAGGCCTGTATTTGGAATACTACTATAAATGGCAATGGCCTCATTTTGCTACTACTTTATCTTGGCAAAAACAAGGACATTTCTGATGGCAAAAACATCAACAGCACTCTGTTTTCTTCTTCTACTCATTCCATATTTTGCTAGCACCAAAAACATCAACATCAACAGGGCCTCAATAGTAGATAAGAAACCTAATCTATCTACTTTAACTAATTTGAACCATATCATATTTTGCTACTAAGTTAAGAGGAAGGATTCAAATCATATTTTGCTAGGTCAGTCAGCTTAGTTGTGGGCTTTCAAATTATCTAACCCAAATTTCCAAACGAACCCTAATCCAAGGCCAGAACAACACCACCCCACCCACTCCCCCCTCCATTCGAATCAAACCCTAACCGAATCTAATCCCTAATCCATTCAAACCCTAATCGAATCCAGTAAACAGCAGCAGAAAACCCTAACCTATCAGAAGAGGAAGGAGTTGCAGGAGAGGAAGGAAGCGGATTCAAACCTCCAGCGGTCGGCGGCGGCGGTCGCAGAGAGGAAGGAGATGAGCTGCGGCGGCGGCGATGACGACAGAGAGGAAGGAGATGCGGGAGAGGAAGGAAAAGAATGGGGAAATGAGAGGAGGAGGGTCCACTTGTCAGTTGCGGGAGAGGAGGGTCCACTTGTTTGAGAGACAACCACTCTCTCCAACACATGTAGTTTCGTTCGGGTACATAACCAACAGTCTCTTCCTAGCTCAGTGGTAGTGGACGTGTTGAAACAAGCCCTCGGTCGTGGGTTCGAGCCCCCGCTGGCGCATATTTTTTGCTCGTGCGCATATTTTTTGGTAGCTTGGGTAGAGTAGAAAAATGGCCCACTTGTCAGCGAGTGGGTCGGGTGGCCCACTTGTCAGCGAGGTGTGTGTCGGAGTAAATGGCCACGGGTAGCCTCACCGACTGCCCCTGGTTCTTCTGAAAAAATTATCAGGCCTTCGGGCCTCCAAGCACTCCGAGCATTGGGCCGCCTTCCCTGGCCGGCTACCACTAAAGCCGACTCCCGGAAGGCGACCCAGCCTCACCAACTCCTCCCTAGGACGACTACGGGGTGGCCGACTCCAAGAAGCCGGCCAAGATAGACGCCGACTCCTAGGAGCCGGCCAAGACCACAACCACTCCAAACCACTCCCACATAATGGCGACGTGACGGGGTGTGGCCACAGTGCGGCCCACTACCCCCGAAGCCCGAGGCGGGCGTGGCTACAGGAGGCCATACGGGACGGACGTCTCTCGTGCGGCTCGGCACTGTAGCCATGTTGGCCTCGACGTCACCCACGACCGACTCCCGTACGGCCCGCGGGCGGCGGGCCCCTTCGGCCAGAGAGAGGCGTGAAGGCGGCCCGGCCTTTCCCAGTCGGCCAAGAGCGTAGCCGGCCTCCAGAAGCCGGCTACTCCCTTCCTCGAAGCAGGAGCCCCATTAAGGAGACAAGACGAGGTAAGGCTACAGTGATAGCCCCCGAGGCAGCCCACTGTAGCCACGCTTACCTCGACAAAGCCCTCGTCATCGCAGGCGAGGCTACAGTAAGCAGCCGCCGACAAGACCCTATGCGGTGGGGCCGGCCTGTCGACCGAGTAGCCGGCAGCCGGCGGGACCCACAAGCCGGCGGGACCCAGCAGCCGGCGGAGAAGCCGGCGAGCGTAGACACTGACGGCTGGGGCCAGAGCCCAGCCGGATTACCATTGTACCCCCGGGGGGTAGGCCTATATAAACCCCCCGGAGCACCCATGCAAAGGGTTCGCACCTAAGCATAGTTGGCCTCTGAGCATAGAGTGGCCTTCTTAGCATAACACACACACCATAGATAGAGAGAAGCAAGAGCTAGCCTTGTTCTTCGTCTCCCTTGATCTCAACAGCTCTAGGAGCGATTGTAGCTACCTCTTATCGATCTAGTGATCATGCGGAGACCCCGCAGAGCAGGACTAGGGGTGTTATCTCCTCGGAGAGCCCCGAACCTGGGTAAGATTCGCCGGCATGCATGTCTTCGCCTCATCCCGTTTCCAGGCACCGGCGACGTTTTATTGGCTCCCACAATGATAAGCCATCCCTTGGCATATGTCGCACCAACCACCCGACATTTGGCGCCCACCGTGGGGCCAGGTGCACCGTCGTCCGGAGACCTGTTCTGGACGGGAACCCTCTTCCTCCCCCGCGAGCGCAGCCAGCCTGCTGCGCCCGATGGCGTTTGCCTCGACGCGCTGCAAGGCGTCGACGACGCCTGCGCAGCGAGCCGCCTCGCCGATCTGCTCGGCGAGACTCGCATCTCCGACGAGCCTGCGTCCGACGCAGGCACCGACTACCCCGAGAGCCGCCTCGCCAGCCTCCTCGACCAACTTCGCGTCTCCAGCGAGCCTGCTGCGGACATGGAGTCTGTCGGCTCCACCGACCCGATGCTCATCGACTCCGACACCGCGTAGCTTGACGCCTACCCCTCCGACGTGGTGGTCTTCGACGACCCCATCCCTCGAGCTGACAGCGGCAGCAGCGCTGTCACCAAAGTGCTGGTCATCAGCCACGTCTCCAACTCGGGTGAGAATGCCCGCGACGCTCAGCAAGCGGCGATGCACGACCTCTCCGTCCCCATCCCGGCCGACGCCGACGCCGAGACCCTGGAGGCACGCCGCCTTGCCCTCATCGCGGAGGGCCAAAAGATAGCCTCGATGAGACGCCTCACCGAGGCCCACCAGCGCGAAATCGACCGCGCCGCCTTCGGCACGCCGCCACCTAGCGGCCCGAGCCGAGCCGGCTTCGTCCAGAAGCGCGGCGCAACCGTTGCCAGCATGCTGGGCGCAGATTGCCCCGTCTACGCCACCCCGCTCGAGAATCTGCGAGCCGCTCAGGCGGCTGCAGAGGAGCTCAATGGGCTGGGAGCCGACGAGCTCCCCTACCTGACAAGACGGATCCAGCAGCTGATCGACGCGGCTGCAGAACGGCACGAAGCCGGCGCCCGTGCTGATAGTCATCCCCCGCGCAGGGATCACGCCGCGACGTCCCGCTCGCCGACTGCGAGCGATGCGCGCCAGAAGAAAGACAAGGAGCCGGCTGCCAGCCGCAGCCGGACTCGCATCACCATCGAGCGCGACGCGGATGGCCGCCCTCGAGCTGTAGAGCACCAAGGAAACCTGCCTCCTCCCCCGCCTCGAAGAGAAAGACGCCTCACTCCGCCGCCTGTCACACATCCGACTCTTGGCGACCGACTCGGCCGCCGAGAAGGAGTCGGCGAGAATGACGCCCGCCACAGGATCGACCGCCTTGCTCGATCCTTGGCGTTAGAAGAAGAAGACGATGTCGACCCGCCATGCTTTGGCCCCCGCATCCGCGACGAGCCCTTCCCTAAAGGGTTCTCGCTCCCCAGAGACACGCCCAAGTACAACCGCTCGGTGAAGCCGGAAGATTGGCTCATCGACTACTCCACGGCCGTCAGCATCGCCAACGGCAATCGGCGCGTCGCCGTGAAGTACGTCCCCCTGATGCTGCAGGGCACGGCGCGCACATGGCTCAACAGCCTCAAGCCCTACAGCATCAACAGTTGGCTGGACTTCACCGAAGTTTTCGTCCGCAACTTCACCAGCACCTACAAGCGGCCTCCCAAGCCTCGCCAGCTCTCCCTCTGCGTCCAGGGGCCCAATGAGTCGACCCGCGACTACCTCACGCGATGGGCCGAGCTCCGCAACTCCTGCGAGGGAGTGCACGAGGTCCAGGCCATCGAGTACTTCACCGCCGGGTGCCGGGAGGGCACCCTCCTCAAGCACCGACTCCTCTGCGATGAGCCGGCTACCCTCGATGAGTTGCTGGTCATCGCCGACAAATACGCCACTGCCGACTCCTCAATGAAGACCGAGCTCCGAGTGGACGCCTCGGGGAAAGTAGTTGCTCCGGCTCCCAAGACGCCGGCTGGCGACCCTAATCGGCGCCCCTACCAAAACGACCACAAGCGCAAGGGCCCCATGCCGACTTCGTCCAGTTGGCAGGTGGCCACAGTTGAAGACGAGCAGTCCGTAGAGCGGCCCGCTCCCAAGAATAAGGGTGGCCGGCCGCCCTGGCAGCCGTCTTTCTCCTACGAACAAGCACTCGATGCCCCTGCAAGTTCCACAGCGGCGCGAAGCCATCCAACCACACAACCCGGAAATGCCACTGGCTCACCTGCATCACCAAGGGCGAAGGAATGTTGCCGCCTCCGCCTCCCGGCCCGCCGCCTCCAGCCCCCCAGCAGCCGGCGGCTCGGCCGGCGGTCGGCGCCATCCAAGACAAATTCCCCGAAGAGCACGCCGCCTACGTCGTCTTCACAAGTCAAGCCGACGACAAGCGCAGCCGACGCCGGCAGCACCAAGAAGTGAACGCAGTCGCCTCTAGCACCGCCGAGTTCATGCACTGGTCGGAAAAGCCAATCAGCTAGAGCCAGGCCGACCACCCAGAGGTGATGCCTTCGCCTGGCTCCTATGCTATGGTCTTGGACGTCACCCTTGCGACGGAGAGGCGAGCTGCCAGATTTTCCCGCGTCCTGATAGACGGCGGAAGCAGTATCAACATACTGTACGGCGATACCATGGACAAGTTGAACATCAAAGCGAAGCAGCTCATGCCAAGCCGCACCGTCTTCCATGGGATCGTACCCGGCCTATCTTGCTCTCCAATCGGCAAGATCAAAATGGATGTTCTCTTCGGAGACAAAGGTCATTTTCGCCGGGAAGCAATATGGTTCGAGGTAGTGGATTTGGAGAGCCCCTATCATGCACTACTTGGCCGACCTGCTTTGGCCAAGTTCATGGCTGTGCCCCACTACGCCTACCTGAAGATGAAGATGCCGAGCTCGAAGGGGATCATCACGGTAGCCGGCGACTACAAGAAGTCCATCGAGTGTGCCATGGCCAGCAGCCGGCTGGCCGAGTCCCTCGTGGTGGCAGAAGAGAAGAAGATGTTGGAATGGGTTGTGGCCATGGCCGGCAAACAGCCGGCCTTGTCCCCCAACCCCAAGGATTGTGATGCGCAGGGCTCCTTCCAACCTGCAAAAGAGACGAAGAAGATACCTCTGGACCCGGAGAACCCAGAGAGGTTCGCTGTGATTGGGGCGAACTTGGAGAGTAAATAGGAAGGCGAGCTCGTCGACTTCCTCCGTGAGAATCGAGACATCTTTGCATGGTCCCCAACGGACATGCCGGGTGTCCCGAAGGATTTCGCCGAGCACAAGCTACACGTCCGAGATGATGCGAAGCCGGTCAAGCAACCCCTCCGCCGACTATCAGAAGAGAAGCGAAGAATCGTGGGAGAAGAGATAGCCCGGCTCCTTGCCGCCGGCTTCATCATGGAAGTGTTCTTTCTAGAATGGCTTGCCAACCCAGTTCTGGTTCTGAAGAAGAATAACAAGTGGCGCATGTGTATAGACTACACGAGTTTGAACAAGGCCTGCCCAAAGGATTTGTTTGCTCTGCCACGGATTGATCAAGTAATAGACTCCACAGCCGGATGCGAGCTGTTAAGTTTTTTGGATGCATACTCAGGGTATCATCAGATCAAGTTGGACCCGGCTGACCGCCTGAAGACTGCCTTCATCACACCCTTTGGAGCTTTCTGCTACCTGACAATGACATTCGGTTTGAGAAATGCCGGTGCCACTTTTCAGCATTGCATGCAGAAATGTCTCTTGAAACAACTCGGCAGAAATGCCCACGTCTATGTAGACGACATTGTGGTGAAGACAGAGAAGCGTGGTACCTTGCTGGAAGACCTGAAAGAAACATTTGCCAACTTGCGCCGATTCCAAATCAAGCTCAATCCCGAGAAGTGCGTGTTCGGAGTGCCAGCCAGCCAGCTGCTAGGCTTCCTGGTCTCCGAACGCGGCATTGAGTGCAACCCCATCAAGATCAAGGCCATCGAGAGGATGGAGATTCCCACCAAACTGCGAGATGTGCAGAAGTTCACTGGCTGCTTAGCCTCCCTGAATCGTTTTATCAGCCGACTAGGAGAAAAGGCTCTCCCCCTGTACCGACTCATGAAGAAGTCCACTCACTTCGAGTGGAATGATCAAGCCGACCAAGCCTTCCATGAGTTGAAGAAAATGTTGACCACTCCACCTGTCCTGGCTGCGCCGACTGAGAAGGAGCCCATGCTCCTCTACATCGCCGCGACTAGCCGAGTCGTCAGCACTGTTGTTGTGGTCCAGCGCCCGGAGGAAGGCCGAGCCCAGCTGGTCCAGAGGCCGGTCTACTATCTCAGCGAAGTACTATCCAGCTCAAAGCAAAACTACCCGCACTACCAAAAGATGTGCTATGGGGTGTACTTCGCTGCCAAGAAATTGAAGCCCTACTTCCAAGAGCACCCCATCACGGTCGTGTGCACTGCCCCGCTCGCCGAGATCATAGGCAGCCGGGATGCATCCGGCCGGGTGGCCAAATGGGCCATTGCCTTGGCGCCCTACACGATCTTCTATCAACCCCGCACCGCCATCAAGTCGCAAGCATTGGCCGACTTCCTCGTCGACTGGGCCGAGACCCAGTACTTACCGCCGGCTCCCGACTCTACCCATTGGCGGATGCACTTTGACGGGTCCAAGATGCGCACCGGCTTGGGAGCCGGCATCGTCCTCACCTCTCCCAAAGGCGACAAGCTCAAGTACACGCTGCAGATCCACTTCGCTGCCTCCAACAACGTTGCCGAGTACGAGGCGCTCGTACACGGGCTCCGGCTAGCCAAAGAACTCGGCATACGCCGGATCCTGTGCTACGGCGACTCAGACTTGGTGGTCCAGCAATCATCTGGCGACTGGGACGCCAAGGACGCGAACATGGCAAGCTACCGTTTCCTCGTCCAACAGATAAGCGGATACTTCGAAGGGTGCGAGTTCCTTCACGTGCCAAGGGCCGACAACGACCAAGCAGATGCCCTAGCACGGATCGGCTCCACCCGACAAGCCATACCGACTGGCGTCTCCCTCCAGCGCCTCCTCAAGCCGTCCATCAAGCCATCTCCAGAGTCGGATTCCATCTTCGTACCGCCTGCGCCGGAAACAGCCGGATCCGACTGGAGGAATCCCGCAGGCGGCACGGGGACTTCGACGACTGGCCCAGGGACTGCCGTAGTCGCACCCGGCCCGGGGACTTCAGAACCCGGCTCGGGGACTGCAGCAGTCGGCCCGGGGACTGCAACGACACAAGAAGCGGTGGCCGACTCCAATGCAACACCCAACCCACCCACCCGAGTCATGGTGGCCACATTAACAGAAGAAGAAGTCACAGCTCCCTCATGGGCCCAGCCCATCCTCAAGTTCCTAGTCAGCAGAGAGCTGCCGGTTGACGAGATCTCAGCAAGACTAGTGCAACGACGAGCCGCAGCATACACAATAATCAACAGAGAGCTTGTGAAGCGCAGCGTCACTGGAGTCTTCCAGCGTTGTGTCAAGCCAGAAAAAGGAGTGGCAATCCTCAAAGACATCCACCAAGGCGAATGCGGCCATCACGCAGCCTCAAGATCCCTCGTGGCCAAGGCTTTCCGCCACGGTTTCTTCTGGCCGACTGCCTTGGAGGATGCTAAAGAAATAGTCAAGAGCTGCAGAGGATGTCAAATTTTTAGTTCCAAGCAACACCTGCCGGCTTCTGCCCTCAAGACCATTCCCCTCACCTGGCCCTTTGTCGTCTAGGGACTGGACATGGTGGGCCCTTTCAAGACAGCCCGCGGTGGCCTGACACATCTACTTGTTGCTATGGACAAGTTCACAAAGTGGATTGAAGCAAAGCCAATCAAGAAGCTCAATGGGCCGACTGCCGTAACATTCATTACCGACATCACTACTTGGTACGGCATGCCGCACAGCATCATCACCGACAACGGCACGAACTTCGCCAAAGGAGCACTGGCACGTTACTGCGCGACGCAGGGCATCCGACTGGACTTAGCGTCTGTTGCCCACCCGCAGTCAAACGGCCAGGTCGAGCGAGCAAATGGACTCATCCTCTCCGGCATCAAGCCCCGACTGGTTGTACCACTGGAGCGATCGGCGGCTGCTGGCTCGAAGAGCTGCCGGCTGTCCTCTGGAGTCTGCGCACTACACCCAACAAGTCAACCGGCTTCACTCCATTCTTCCTCGTGTACGGTGCCGAGGCTGTCATCCCCACAGACATCGAGTTCGACTCGCCTCAGATCACCATGTACACGGAGGAGGAAGCCAAAGAAGCAAGAGAAGACGGCGTTGACCTACTGGAAGAAGGCCGGCTGTTAGCCCTCAGCCGGTCCGCCATCTACCAGCAAGGGCTGCGCCGCTACTACAACCGCAAGGTCAAGCCAAGATCCTTCCAAGAGGGCGACCTTGTGCTCCGGCTGATCCAGCGAACAGCCGGCCAGCACAAGCTCTCGTCCCCTTGGGAAGGCCCCTTCGTCGTCAGCAAGGCACTCGGCAACGACTCCTACTACTTGATCGATGCACAAAAACCAAGAGCACGCAAGAGAGACGACTCCGGCAAGTAGTCGGAGCGACCATGGAACGCAAACCTCCTAAGACGATTTTACAGCTGAAAAGCAGTATGTATCACGCTCCCCTTTTGTATTAAGTACAAACCAACAGGCCCCCCGAACAGTACTCGGGGACTGCCTTTTATTTATCTATGAATGACGAGTGTCATATCCATGAATGTATTATTACATTTTCAATTCTTGTCCGGCACCGGGTTCGACTAGTCGGCCCGGGGACTGGCCGCCTTGAGATATATTGAAAGTTCTTCCTAAAGTCAGAAAAGTAGTGCGCCGGCTCCCAAGTCCCCTCTTGTTGCAAGTCGCAGCTCAAAGAATTGACTGCCCGACTAGCAAGAGGCAAGACAGAAAGGACGCCCACACGAAAAACGGCTAAGGAACAACGAACCTATATAGCAAAGAGACGGCCTCCAAACATGCCTGCCGGCTACCAGAGCAGCCGGCTTCCTAAAAAACTTAGCTTTAGTCCAGCAGAGCTAAAGTACTTCCCCCTCCCCAATCGGCCAGGCACTCCCCCGGCTACAGATTGCAGAGCAACTGTTTGACTGGGGAGGCGGCAACCAAGGGAGGACGGCAAAGGAAAAAGCAGAAGGACAAAAAGCAAAAGTACAAGGAAAGACCAAATGCATAAGTTATATATACATAAAGCCCCCAACAGGCAGCAACAGACATAAGTTTGAATACACCCAGTGGGTGGAATTGCGCAGACTTAACCAAACATTGTTCAAAAGTAACAAGACAGGAAAAGCAAAAAATGGCGGACTAGGGCGCGATATGGAGGCCGAGCTGGTCGGTGAAGGCGGCCTCGCCGACTGAAGGAGTGGCTGCCTAGCGGGTCTCGGCTTGGCTACCACCTGCGGCAGGCGACGCACTCGCGCGCGACGTGGTGCTGGAGGCGCGGTCAGGCTGAGGCTGGCCGGCTGCTCTACCAGCCGGCTCGTCGTCTTCACCTTCCTCCTCCTCCTCTTCACCCTCGTCCCTGGAGTCGATCTCCTCCGCCGAGTCTTCATCGTACGCCGGGTCCAGCCCGAACCAATCTTCCGGCTGGGCGACTCCATTGTCGTCCACCTCGGGGGCGAAGACACTGGTGTCGGTGTAGTCGGCGATCGCCGAAGCCCGCCGAATGATGGCCGGCCGCGCCGGCTCCAGCTCCGTGTCGGCTTGCTGCCGCCAGGTAGCCAGCTGCTCCAGGTTCAGGCCGGGATACCAGGCCTTGACGAACTCCAGCGCCCGCCTGGCGCCGGAGCGAGCCGCCGAGGCCTTCCAAGCCTCGAAGCGGCCGACTGGCACCTCCAGCCAGTCGGCGGTCCGACTGGGGGTGCGAGGGACCGCTTGGCCGGGCCAGAGGGCGGCCAAGACCTGCGCCCCGGCACGCTGAAGCCGGCGGAGCAGCTGGTGAGCCGGCTGGATGCGAGCCTGGATCGCCAGGAGCTGCTCCTCCAGCGAGCGGCCGGCGGTTGGCGAGATCTCAAAGCCGGCTTGCCTCTTCGCTTGGCGACGGGCCTCGATGGCCTGGTTGGCGGCAGTTGAATAGCCAGGGAAATACTTTGTGCAAGAAGAAAGGAAGAAAAGAACACCAAAATCAGAAAACAAGCCAAAGTGGCAGATGGCAAGAAAGGACGAAGAGATAGACGGCTTACCGTCAACCAGATCCTCGATCTGGCCATAGCCGGAGACCAGAGTCTGCCTGGCCTCTGCCCAGCCGGCCGCCTCCGTCTCGAACTCGGCCTGGAGAGTGGCCTCGCGGTCCTGCGCCGCCTTCAGTGCCGCCTTGTGGCTTTCCTCCTGGTCGGCTAGCTCTTGACCAGGCGGTCACGCTCCTGCACCAAGGCGGCGAGCTCGGCGTCCTTGGCACGAAGAGCAGTCTGGGACTCCCCCAGCTGTGCCCTCAGACTGCCGTTGGCCGCTGCAGAGACGGCAGAAGAAGAAGAACAATAAGAAATCGTCAAGGAAGATCCGAGCCGACTGCTCAGCAGTCGGCCCGAATCTCGGGGACTACACCCAGTGGGTGCGCTGCCGCGCCCCCACATGAGATAAAGATCAAGCCACGTACCTCGGCTCTCAGTAAGGTCGGCAGTCTTCTGAGTCAGCTCCCGAGCCTGGGAGTTGAAGGCGGCTACTCGAAGGTTGTGGTAGTCCTGCAAGATGGACAGAAGACCAAAGTAAGAACAAAAACAGCAAAGACAAATCCTCCAAGAAGTTCCAAGCCGCCTGCTCAGCAGCCGACTTGGAACTCGGGGACTACACCCAGTGGGTGCGCTGACGTGCCCCCATGGAAGAAATCAAGATCAAGAAGAGAAATCAAGATCAAGAAAGAACAAGATGGGAATACTAACCCGGATGGCCGCCCGCGTTGCTAGGAACTCGTCGGTGAACTGCCTCAGCGCCGTAGCTTGGCCTTGGAGCCGGGTCCGGACGTCTTGCGCAGCCACGTTCACCACGGCCGTCCCTCCGCCTGGTGTCCACCCCGAGGTAGCGCTGGCCGCCTCCGCATCTTGGGCCGACGAGCTGGAGCCCACGGCCGGCTGTGGCTCCGACACGGCCTTCCCCGCACGCCGGCTTGGCGGAATCCGAACCGCCACCTCAGCCCTTGCAGCCGGCTCGCCCTCCGCCGACTGTGCGGGCGCAGGCTTAGGCTGGCCGCCTTGGGCCGCCCTAGTCGGAGGGGTCGGCTCCGGCGCCTTCTCCAAGATGATGACGTCGTCGCCGCTTCCCCCCAGCCCTGGCTGGTCGCTGCTGGCTCCCCCTGGCGAGGGCTCCGTGTCCCCAGGCGCCATGGTGCGCAGGGGGGTGACCATCAAAACCTCCCCTGCCGCCGCTGCGGCCTCAGCCTCTGCCTGGGCCCTGGCTGCGGCCTCGGCGAGTGCCTTCGCCGCCTCCTCCTCCCGAGCCGCCTGGGCGGCGGCTGCCCTCCGCGCCTCCGCCTCCCGTGCCTCCTGCTCCTCCCGCGCCTCCCGCGCGTTCCTTTCCGTCGCCTCCTGTAGGTCGGCGCGGGGGTCCACGCGGCGGGTGGTGCTCCCAGAGCCCCTTGGCGACTCGACGACGGAGCCGGCAGCCGCCCGCTCAAGTGACAGCGGAGCTCTGATCGTTGAAGAAGAAGACAAAGGTTCAAGAACCACCAAAGAAAAGAAAGAGAGTACACAGAGAAAGAGAGCTTACGCCGACACGGTCTGCGGCTGCTTCACCACTTTGCGGAAACGAGCCGCCTTCGCGGCCGCCTCTTCCCGCCTGGTGGCTGCCGCCCCGCCCCTGGGCTTCTTCGTTCGGCTGCCGAACAAGGCCTGGGCGGCGCGGCGCTTCTGGCCTCCACCCCGAGCAGGCTGCGCGCCGGAGGAGCATGCGCCGCGTCCGGATGCCGGCTGGCGGCGCGGGACGGTTTCGGCTTCATCCTCGTCCGGCCAGTCGTCGAAGGTAGTAGTGAACCCGGAGCCGCCTGCTTCGCCGCCGGCTTGGCCACCGGCCGGCTCGACGGCGTCGTCCATATGGACCGCCCCCAGGTCGGGGTCCTCCAGGTCGTGTTCGGTCCGGTCGGGGACGAAGCGACGCTCCGTGTCTGACCCGCTGGCCGGCCGAAGCAGAGGGCTTTGTCGAAGAACAAGCCGACTAAGTCAGAGTCGGCCAAGAGATACTCGGCAACAAGGCTGAGAGAGAGAGAGAGAAAAAGAGACATGGGGAGCGTACCGTAGGCGGAGGATTGGCACGGCTATATGGCTCCTTGCCGAATTGCCACTCTTCAGAGAGTTGGCAGTTTGCGAGGTAGTTCACCATGTAGGCGACCTCGTGGCGCGGCATCTCCTTGGTGCACATTCAGCTCGGATCGACCTGGCCGCTCATCTGACAGATCAGATGAGGCCGGCTTTGGAGCGGAAGAACCCGGCGCGTGACGAACGCGGCCAGGAGGTCGGGCCCCGTCAGGCCCTCCGACTGGACCATCACCCGCAGTCGGGCGATGGCGGCGTTTCCTGCCTGCGACAGCGTCACAGCCCGGAAGGACCACTGGGGCAGCCTGCCCGCCGGTGGGCCGGCTACGTAAGCCGGCAGGTTGATGTAGTCGCCCCGCGGAGCGATGTTCCGCACGTAGAAGTATGACTTCTGGCACTTCTTCACCGATTGGATTAGCGTGATGACGGGGAAGGGGTTGTCGGCGCCCGATCTCCGCGACGCGATGAAGGCGCCAGTATGAGCCGGCACGCCCTTGCTGCGCGTGCCCAGCTTCGACTGGAAGAGCTCCCCCCAAAGCTCAAGGGTGGGGAGGACGCCGAGATAGCCCTCGCACAGGGTGACGAAGGCAGACAGCAGCACCACCGCGTTGGGGGTGAGATGGTGCGGCTGGAGCTGATAGAAATCGAGCCAGGAGCGGAAGAAGGCGCTCACTGGCAGGCCGAAGCCGTGCAAGAAGTGCAAGCGGAAGACCACCCGCTCGCCCTCCTGCGGCCTCGGCGAGATCTCCTTCGCCGGCGCGAGGCGGACCTCCACTTTGTCCGCGCCGGGCAGCCGCCGCGTGTCGCGGAGGAAGTCGACGTGGTCGTCATGGACGATGGAGCCGTCCCAATCCCCGCCAAGCTGCTCTACGTGGGGAGGCATGGTGAGAGCTAGCACGGCGGCGGAGGAGCGTGCGGTGGAAGAGCGCGGCGGCAAGGCGCTGTCGCGAGAACGAGCGAGGGAAGAAGACGGTGGAAGTAGGAGGAGCGTGCGAGGGCCTGTCGCCCTCCACCTCCCCCTACTTATAGTCTCACGAGGCCGAAGAGGCCGGACGCGGGGGGGAGACGTGGGATTAACTGCGCCCACTCCCCCCACGTCTCGCGATTATTGCGCATAAATGCGAGCCAAAACTGCCGCACGGAATGAGCGGGCGGTTTCGGGATACAAAGGATCCGCGCCTGGGCCGGGGCGCGGACGTGGCGGGCCCCCTCCCTGCGGAGACGTCCCGTCACGCGCGTGGGCTGGCAGGCTTTCCTGCCACGTGGCTCGCCGACGGCCCGTGGCCGGCCCGCGGCCCGGTGCACGTGCCAGCGGGTTCCCGCCCTCCGACTCCAGAAGATTTCGACTCAGGCGGCGCGCCTGACCGAGGCCGGCTCCCAGCTGCCGGCTTGTCACGATAGGAAGCTAATCGAGCTTCTCAAACCCCACTCCACCTCGAAGCCCAATCAGCTTCGGGGACTACTGTCGGAGTAAATGGCCACGGGTAGCCTAACCGACTGCCCCTGGTTCTTCTGAAAAAATTATCAGGCCTTCGGGCCTCCAAGCACTCCGAGCATTGGGCCGCCTTCCCTGGCCGGCTACCACTAAAGCCGACTCCCGGAAGGCGACCCAGCCTCACCAACTCCTCCCCAGGACGACTATGGGGTGGCCGACTCCAAGAAGCCGGCCAAGAAGGACGCCGACTCCTAGGAGCCGGCCAAGACCACAACCACTCCAAACCACTCCCACATAACGGCGACGTGACGGGGTGTGGCCACAGTGCGCCCCACTACCCCCGAAGCCCGAGGCGGGCGTGGCTACAGGAGGCCGTACGGGATGGACGTCTCCCGTGCGGCTCGGCACTGTAGCCATGTTGGCCTCGACGTCACCCACGACCGACTCCCGTACGGCCCGCGGGCGGCGGGCCCCTTCGGCCAGAGAGAGGCGTGAAGGCGGCCCGGCCTTTCCCAGTCGGCCAAGAGCGTAGCCGGCCTCCAGAAGCCGGCTACTCCCTTCCTCGAAGCAGGAGCCCCATTAAGGAGACAAGACGAGGTAAGGCTACAGTGATAGCCCCCGAGGCGGCCCACTGTAGCCACGCTTACCTCGACAAAGCCCTCGTCATCACAGGCGAGGCTACAGTAAGCAGCCGCCGACAAGACCCTATGCGGTGGGGCCGGCCTGTCGACCGAGTAGCCGGCAGCCGGCGGGACCCAGCAGCCGGCGGAGAAGCCGGCGAGCGTAGACACTGACGGCTGGGGCCAGAGCCCAGCCGGATTACCATTGTACCCCCAGGGGGTAGGCCTATATAAACCCCCCGGAGCACCCATGCAAAGGGTTCGCACCTAAGCATAGTTGGCCTCTGAGCATAGAGTGGCCATCTTAGCATAACACACACACCATAGATAGAGAGAAGCAAGAGCTAGCCTTGTTCTTCGTCTCCCTTGATCTCAACAGCTCTAGGAGCGATTGTAGCTACCTCTTATCGATCTAGTGATCATGCGGAGACCCCGCAGAGCGGGACTAGGGGTGTTATCTCCTCGGAGAGCCCCGAACCTGGGTAAGATTCGCCGGCGTGCATGTCTTCGCCTCATCCCGTTTCCAGGCACCGGCGACGTTTTATTGGCTCCCACAATGATAAGCCATCCCTTGGCATATGTCGCACCAACCACCCGACAGTGTGTGTTTGATATTTGACTAGTTTGATGAGTTTAAAAGAGATGGCATAGAGGAGAAGACCAATAGCCTCTTCCTAGCCCACTGGTAGAAACACAGTGAAATGAGCGCATGGTCGTGGGTTCGAGTCCCCGCTCGCGCATATTTTTTTGCTCACAGCTGTCTGATGGAGCGCGCCCATGTTTAGTTGAAGCAAAATTCAGTTAAAGCAACATCTTCAGTTCTGACCAAAACAGCTCTCAAAACTACATGATCAAACCCAAAACTGAATTTTGGTGATCAAAGCAACATCTTCAGTTCAAAATAACTTAAGGATCACATCATTTTGTAAACTTTTACATCACAACCAAAACTACATGATAGCCAAAACTACTCAGTTCAAAAAAACAGCATTTTACACCACAACATCTTCAGTTCAGAAAAACAGCTCTAAAAACAACATCTTCAGTTCACCAAAAAAACAGCATTTTGCATCTTCAGTTCACCAAAACAACATCTTCATTTTGCATTGTATCTTCCATCAACAAAACTTCATGATCACCAAAACTACATCATTTTGCATTGTATCTTCAACCATCATCTTCCATCACTACACAGTCTCATGCATTTTGGTACCTGGAGAGATTTCTAGTACAAAAACTACATCAGGATCACATCAACAACAACTACCAAGGAGACAAAATAGCATTAGATCACCAAGGAGACCAAATTTACCTTCGCTACTCATCGTCGTCGATACGAAAACAAGGAACTCTATGCCCACTCCTGTTTTCCTCATCATCACTACAATATTGCAGTATAGTATGATCAGTCCTGTTTTCCTCATCCTCACTCTCATGTCCATCCGCTACCACCTTTCTTCTTTTCTTGATGCCTTCAACTGTTGCAGCATCAACGATCACACGTTCCCGGTCCCTTCGCACTCTACTTTGCACCGGAACTTCCATAGAGTCATCATCAGCTTGCAACGGAACTTCCGTAGAGTCATCATCTTGGTATGTTAGTCCACCATCACCGGGGCCCTTTTCCACTTCAGTTTCAGTCACACTCCACAAGTGTCTGTGCTCAAAGTTTTGCACAACTCGCCATTTTCCGTGCAAAAGAGTGTCTGGCAGATAAAACACCATTGTTGCTTGTGTTGTTAGAATAAAGGGATCACTCTTATACCGGCACCTTGCAGTGTTGATGCTTATGAAGTGGCCATCATATTTGACAAAAGAGTCTCTCTTCTTCTTGCTACCAAGCTCAAACCAGTCACAGTGAAATAAGAGAACCGAGCGATGGATGCCTCCACTAGAGTTGTACTGCAACTCTACGATGCTTCTCAACTGACCATAGAAGTCAATGATCTCACGATCATATGACCCCTCAGTGATGATTCCACTATTCTGTGTCTTCCTTTTTTCCTCGCGGTCAACGGTGTGGTACCGGACACCGTCAGCAATGCATGTTGAATACACTCTCACTCGCTTATCCGGTAAGCATGCCAAAGCAAATAGATCATCACTGACCTTCTTCTCCTCATGCAACTTTCCAATCTGCACAAATAAACCATTTAGCAAACAATGGTATTTAACAATTGGTGAATAACACAGAAAACATCAAACATGTGGCTAAAGATCTCACATGATTCTTAAACCAATTAACAAACCCCTTGGCAACCCTTTTATCAACATTGATCTTGCTTTCTTCCTGATTTAACTCTTCCTTGCATTTCCTGCAATGCAAACAAAACATGTGAATTAAAACATTAGGCTGGTGCCAACCCAAGCAAAAAATATATATAATGAGTGCACAAGATATAACGTACACGATATATGGTAGAACCTCGGCGCAATTGCTGAGCACATACCAAACCATCTTGTCATACTCATCACCAGCCTCCAAGTATTGTGAGGCTCCAAGAAAGTTCACACCATGGTTGAAAACAGAGACATCACCACTTTGCGAATCAGACCGCTCTCTATTTCTGCCCGGCCGGTTCCATCTTGTTTCCACATCGCCAAAGTATCTAGAGCAAAAAGTCAAGCACTCGTCAACGACATATGCTTCGGCAATAGAACCTTCAGGTCTTGCCGTTTTTCGCACATAACGCTTACAAGTAAGCAGCCTTCTTTCGATTGGGTACATCCAACCGTATTGCACAAGGCCTCTAAGCATTGCCTTTTTTGGTAAGTGCACCGCCAAATGGACCATCACGGTGAAGAAAGCTGGAGGGAAAATCTTCTCGAGCTTGCAAAGAATAGTTGGGATTTCTTTTTCAAGTCTTTCCAGGACAGTTAACTTGAGTGTTTTGCAGCACAGTTCTCTAAAGAAATTTCCCAGCTCAGCAACCGCTTCATATATATCCTTGTCCATGATTCCTCGGAGGCCCGCCGGTAAAATCCTTTGGAGGAGGATGTGACCATCATGGGTTTTCAGTACTGAAAGCTTGAATCCATCAGAAGTAACACACTTTGCTAGGTTAGCAGCATAACCATCTGGAAATTTCACCGCTCTTAGGAATTCACAGAATGCAAGCTTTTGTTCTTTACTCATTGTATACCATGCTCGTGGCATTTCAAATGAATCTTCATCTTCATTGTGTTGTAGATGCAAATCTTCTCTTATGCCCATGTCCTCCAAATCAAGCCTAGAACTAACCGTGTCCTTTGTCTTCCCTTCAATGTTTAGAAACGTCCCTAGTAGATTCTCGCATATGTTTTTCTCAGTGTGCATTACATCGAGATTATGCCTTAATTTCAGATCAGCCCAGTATGGCAGGTCCCACAAACAAGACCTCCGGTCCCAACATTGACCTTCCTCATGCTTTCTTTTCTTCGCAAGCTTTCCTGGTCTCACATCTTTCACCTTTTCAAGTTGCTGCTCCAGCTCTTCTTTAGTGAATTCAGCTGGCTTGTCACGGGTTTCATTCTCACCATTAAAATCTTTGCTTCTTCGCCAGCGATGGTTTTGGGGAAGAAAGCGGCGGTGGCCAATATAGCAGATCTTGCTCCTTATTCTCTTTGAGCAAGGGTCTTTGTCACAATGGACACAGGCCTTATAACCCGCTGTGATCCTCCCAGACAGAGTGTGCAGAGCCGGGAAATCATGGATGGACCATATGATTGCAGCACGTAGATTGAACTTTTCTTCCGGACTCAAGGCATCGTATGTAGGTACACCAGTCCAGAGCTGGAGCAGTTCTTCTACGAGGGGCTCCATAAAGACATCAAAATCCTTTCCTAGAGACTCCAGACCCGGGATAAGCAATGCCATCATGAAGTTGGACTGATCCATGCATGCCCATGGTGGCAGGTTGTACGGCACCACAAAAACTGGCCACATGCTATAAGACGTGCTCATGTTCCCAAACGGATTAAACCCATCTGTGGCAATGCCAAGTTTTATGTTCCTTGGATATGCAGCAAAATCTAAATGTACACGGTCAAACTCTTTCCATGCCTCTCCGTCCGCTGGATGGCTCAGCTCATTGTCCACAGGTTGCCGCTTCAGCTGGTGCCACTGTACCTCACGTGATGATTTCTTCGAGATGAACATCCGCTGCAGCCTTGGTACCAACGGAAAGTGCCTCAGTACCTTCTCCGGTATTGACTTCTTCCCATCAGCATCTTTCCACCTAGAGGCATTGCATTTTGGACAGTTGTCGTGCTTTGCTAAATCCTTCCGAAATAAGACGCAGTTATTTGGGCACACATGTATTGACACATAACCTAACCCCAGCCTGCGGATTATGCTCAATGCTTCATCATAAGATCTGGGAACACAACTATCAGGGAATTGCAAGCTCAAAAGGTGGAGTATTGCGTTGAATGCAGCATTGCTAATCCGGTAGAAAGACTTGATGTGGAGTAACTTCACGGTGAAGGTAAATCTTGAAAATTTACCCCCTTCATGAGCTGCGCGCTTCGCCTCCTCTAACACCTCAGCAAACAACGACTTCTGTCCATCAGCACGATCTTCAGCATCGTACAAATCCTTCAATAGGTCAGGAATCCTATCATCTTCATGCCCATCCTCTTCCTCCAAACCAGCATTATCTCGCAAAACCTTTTCCATGAAATCAATGCCAGCATCACCACCACCCATCATATGAGGGGCATGTGTATCAGCTTCAAAATGTTGAGGTTGTCCGTCTAAAGGTTCTCCATGATATATCCATCTATCATATGTGCTGGACATCCCATTAAGAAGCAGATGATCTTCCACTCTTCCTTGAGCCATTCTTGGACGGTTGAGGCATTCACAGCATGGGCAAACAATGTGAGCATCGTTGGCAAAATTTGCCCGAACAAATGCCATGAAATCATCAACTCCTTTCATATGTTCTTTCGAAAACTTTCTAACTCCTTTTCTAATCCAGCTTCTGTCCATCTGCCAAAGACAACAAATTGTTGCAACTTAGCAAATCAATCTAAGTGCATCAAGATTAATTAATGAAAATGGATGGCAGTAATGGCAGCTAAAAATCCAGAAAATTCTATATGCTAATTGCCTAACCACAACATTGAAACAAACCAAACTATAAATCAAACCAACACTGAAATTGGCATGAATTTATGTTGCAGAGAAGGCTAATTCAAATTAAACCAAACCAAGATTTAGAAGGATCATGTTTCTGGGAAGACCAAGCTAGCTAGCTCCTAACAAATACTATGTTGATTCTATCAATTACAATTACTATGATCCTAACAATCTGTAGACAAACAATTGAAGAACAACTGAGGCCATCTAGCTCAAATTCCCCCCAAATCTTAACCTAACAAGGCCTGAAGAATTCTTAACAAACAAGCTGAAGAACTCCTAACAGTACATCAAGAAAATTCATCTATGCAATATCTACCAAACAAGCAAGCTATCTCCTAACTCCTAACAGTGCATCAACAAAATTCATCTATGTTGAAGAACATCTGACTGAAATCCATCTCCCACTGAAATCCATGCTTGGGTGAGGTTAGGGGGAAGAGGTGAGGGGTGCATACCGGGAGGTGTGCTTGCGGCGGCGGCGAGTCCCCCATGCTCGGCGAGCCTCTCCTTGCGTGGGCGAGGACGCCGTTCCTGCCCCCGCCCCCACCACCGTCGGTCGCCCACGCCCCTGCTGGTCGCTTCGCCTCCACGCCCTGCCTCGCCTCCGCCCCCTACTGGTTACCTCCGCTGCCGGCCCCGCCCCCGCCTCCGCCCCGCCCCCTGCTGGTTGCTTCCGCCGCGAGGCCGTGGGCGAGGTCACCTGCGGCGAGGTTGTGGGCAAGGCGAGCGGCCCCTGTTGGTTGCTTCGGCCGCCGGCCCCGCCCTCGTCCGCCCCCTGCTGGTTGCTTCCGCCCGCCACCCGTCGCCCGCCGCCCACCGGCCCCGCCCCTGCTGGTTTCTTCCGTTGCCGCCCGCCGCCACCTGGTCGGAAGACCTAGAAAAACGCTAAGTGTTGCTCTGTTCGATGCCACCCGCCGCCACCTGGTCGGAAGGTCCCACTTGTCACTGATACGAGAGAGCCGTGGTTTTATATACTATATAGAAAACTACCCACACATTAGCAACAATCCCTCTCTATCCCAGCGGTACAGAACGAGTGAGCCCAGTGCCAGGTCGTGGGTTCGAGTCCCCGCTAGTGCACATTTTTTAGGGAATTAAACGCTCACTCACCCACCTGTCAAATGGGTCCCGCCTGTCAGTGTTGCTCTGTTCGATGCCACCTGGTCGGAAGGTCCCACTTGTCAATGATACGAGAGAGCCATAGTTTTATATAATGTATAGATAAATTCCCATACATGAGCAACTGTCCCTCTCTAGCCCAGCGGTAGCAAGCGAGGGATGCAAGCGCGAGGTTGTGGGTTCGAGTCCCGCCTCGCGCATCTTTTTTGGGCGAATTAAGCGCTCGGCCCCACCTGTCAAATGGGTCCTGCCTGTCAGTGTGTGCCCCGTCTGTCTGTTGAATAGTAACATTTAAGAAAAAATGACACCTAGACAGTGACACATAAGCGAGGTTGCTGAGGTGGCTGCCTAATCATCCTAATTCATTCAAACTCAAGCGTAGTGACCATTTTTTTTTGTCCTTATCAGCTAGGCGAGGCAGTGGACAGTGCTTCCCGCTTTACGACCATTTCCTCTAATGAAATTACGACCTTCCTGACAAGAATAGTCGTTATGGGTTAGGGTTTGGAGACCCCCGAACAGCTTTTGTACAATTGGTCTAAAATAGTCATAAATTTATGACCAAATCTTCTAGGGTCACTAACAGAAGGTCACAAGTTGACATATTTCTTGTAGTGAATAACTATTTGAAGGACGCCCCCTTGTATAAGGGTCATAGACACCTTCATAATCACGCCCTTGGATCAAAGACCGATTTGAGCCAAGGACCGAAGCAACTTATGAACAACATATTTTATGAGTGATCCACAGAGAGACAAAAAAGAATGCACCGGAGAATTTAGGTGAAGTATTTGAACGATGTTTATCATGAATTGTCTGCAACCGATTATATTTTTTTGTGTTTGTATTTGCCTTGTATATGTATTAACAATAGATAATGAAATTGTTTCCCATATCCTTCTTTGGCCCAGGGCAACCTAGCAGGCGGATCGATAGAAAGTCTCGATAAGTGTCATCTCCGTCCAGCCAGTGAAGTGCCTTTTTTGTCTACTACCCAATTTAGATCTGGGCAACATGGTTACCGAGTCCCCGGCAGTCTATACAAAGGAACATGGCATTTGTCTCAAGGGTTCAGGCTGAGTACCCTTCACCGAGATCTAAACTCGGCAAACTCCCTGTCGAGTTGGAATCAGCTTTTGCCAACTTCTCGAAACCTGCAACGGAGGTGAGTGGTTGGAGTGCTTATCTCCGCGAGTCATCAGCGACATACACGAGTGGACGGTCTCCCGGGGTGAAGAATCGGCACCGAAATAGTCGAGCTCGCTTGCTGCCACCGAGAAAAATAAAGGGGATAGGTGAGCGAACTGAAGTGATGCGACTCCCAAAAATTTAAGACCCTGGAGCTCCTAGACCCGAAAAGCCCTTCACATCAATCAATTTGTGGTCGTAGCGACGCTTGGTCTACCCCGTGCCAACGCTCCAGCAAGACCTCTTTGGCGGCCCTGTTTTCATACACCCAGCGACTCATACCATCACCCATGGACGCGGCTTGCTCCAAGAGTCCGTAGGACTAAATCTACGCTCAACTTGTCGTCGGTAGAGGAATCCCAGGCTTATCCCCCTTGATCCTGGTCGTCGACATCTTAACGCTGGTGGTCAAGTTTATTAGTGTCCTTTCTTCCGAATAAGTTAATTAGGTTATAAGGAGGATTAGCTAGGAACATGGCGTGTGGGCCCAACCTTGTAGCATTAGGATTAGCTAGGACCTGACCCATTTAGAGCGGCCCATGAGGTGATATGGTATTCGGTGAGACCTCCTACGATGCTTATAGGTCGGTCCATGTGTGGGGTGCGACGCCCCTGTTTTTTTATCATTTTTTCTTGCTTGTTCTTTTTTCTTTTATTAACTTCAATTTTATTACGAATCCTAAATTCAAAAAATGGGATTTCTCAAAAGTTTCCGAATTTAAAAAATGGGCATGAATTTGATTTTCCCACAAATTTCAAAAAAGGTTCGTGAATTTCAAAAATGGGACAATTGCATTTTTGCTCATAGTGGAGACCTACCCACAGGGTTTGCTCTTACTTTTCGACTCTGCTCAATTTTGCCCTTCGATTTGTCTCCAAGGTCACCCGAATGCCCTTTCGTCGCCGTGCCATCCGGTCAAAGCCCTTTGATCATATTTTGGTGCCCCTCCCCCACGGCTAATGACCAGAACCATTGGAATTACAAATCCCCACCCATAATCACATGAGTGGAAGGAAACCAGGCAAACCAACCAGACAATCGACACGGCTGGGAAGAATGCAACTAGTGAGCACTTGCAGCATACACGCCAGTCAGATGTCCTGAGCAAAAGGAATGCAAGCGAACCGACCAGACGATCGACGGGGCGGGGAAGAGTGCAATCAGCGAGCACGTGGAGTGCACATGCCAATCAGCCAGGCCGCAACTGTGAAAGGCCGACAGAGATGGCAAAACACGCATTCCATTTCGGGAGAGCTCGCAGAACACGTCATCCGGCAACCGCATCGGTCAAAATCTGGGTAAACGTGGCATGACACGCACACCCCATTTAGCAAAATTCAAGCAAAAGGAAGCACCTTGTTCATATTGTGTCTGCATCAATAACTATTTGAAGGACGCCCCCTTGTATAAGGGTCATAGACACCTTCACAATCACGCCCTTGGATCAAAGACCGATTGGAGCCAAGGACCGAAGCAACTTATGAACAACATATTTTATGAGTGATCCACAGAGAGACAAAAAAGAATGCACCGGAGAATTTAGCTGAAGTATTTGAACGATGTTTATCATGAATTGTCTGCAACTGATTATATTTTTTTGTGTTTGTATTTGCCTTGTATATGTATTAACAACAGATAATGAAATTGTTTCCCGTATCCTTCTTTGGCCCAGGGCAACCTAGCAGGCGGATCGATAGAAAGTCTCGATAAGTGTCATCTCCGTCCAGCTAGTGAAGTGCCTTTTTTTGTCTACTACCCAATTTAGATCTGGGCAACGTGGTTACCGAGTTCCCGGCAGTCTATACAAAGGAACATGGCCTTTGGCTCAAGTGTTCGGGCTGAGTACCCTTCACCGAGATCTAAACTCGGCAAACTCCCTATCGAGTTGGAATCGGCTTTTGCCAACTTCTCGAAACCTGCAACGGAGGTGAGTGGTTGGAGTGCTTATCTCCGCGAGTCGTCAGTGACGTGCACGAGTGGACGGTCTCCCGGGGTGCAGAATCGGCACCGAAATAGTCGAGCTCGCTTGCTGCCACCGAGAAAAATAGAGGGGATAGGTAACAGAACTGAAGTGATGCGACTCCCAAAAATTTAAACACTAAAAGCAGTGCAGGTGGGCAGTCGTTACTGTGCCTCAAAACCGTACGCCCCATTACCTCCCCGCGGAGCCATCCATCAAGATCAGACGGCTCGCGCAGGGTGCGCCCGATGCTGCGAAATCGCGCAACTGCATTACTATGTAATTAGGAAAAAAACAATGTATTGAAGTAGATGTAGAGGCGGCCTATATTCCTTAGTTCCCAAGGTTTTTCTCGAAAAGGAGGATAACCTCTGGCCTCTGCATCAGTGCGATGCATGCGACCATATATCATTAAGAATGCAAAATCCAGCAGCCGAAATACATCGACCCGGAAATAAAGCGAAAAGAAAACCCGAGGCCGCATGCCTCGCGACAGTAACTCCACCAGATAGTCACTAACCCTATGTTAAAAGATGACATCAAAACGAAAATTACACAACTCATAGGCTACACCTCCAAGAAGAAATCGCCACACGTGCGCCGATGACGACGAGTCCAACACAAGTTTGAACTCCGAATTCTTATTCCCGAAGACAAGTTTCAATCCACCAGCTTCAGTAAGGACACGACATAGACGCGCGTCGACATAGGCTGTTAGAGCTCTTGTGTTTCCACCGGAGTGCACAAACTCGTTGTTGAAACCGTATGTACCATCATCCCTTATTCGGCTACCGACGCCTCGATAACCAGATACCTCTGGAGAAGACACCAGAAGACAGACGTCCCATACCGCCTGCCTCCCGTCACTGTTGCACCACCTTCGATCCAGCAGCAACATGCTAGATATGAGACCTTCGCCAGAGCCACCGTGTAGCACGTGCCGGTAGCAGGCATGACTTGACGCCCCCGCGTGAGATGCCGTGCTTAGCATCCGCCTGAGGCTTCACCTGCCGGCAACAAGCACTGCCCGACTACTCTGAAGGAAATGCATCTGTCACATGCCGAGCCGCATCGAACCCGACCTGTTGATGGACGGGACGTCCCATACCGCCACTGCCTCACAAAGGCTGTCACCATCTCGAGATCCAGACTCTGGGTCACCCACACGACCCATGAGTCTGCCGCCGTCGAAGAACAACTCCCCTCCCCCCTCCCCCACGATTTTGGGCGCTACAACGGCAATCGCCGCCGCGATCGTCAGATTCGGGCAGTAGGTCCTGAACCCCTTACGCGGTGCTCCATGGTTAGTCGCGCTCGACCTGCCGTTGCGCCTACGAGCAGGCCACTGCCCCGGTCTCCGCCGCTGTTTCAGGCCGTTGCAGATCTGAACCGGGACAACGCATGACCACCACACACACACGCACTGATCTGAGATCCGTCGACCGTCCGAGCGTCGCTGCAGCTAGCGCCAGCTGTGCCCGCACAAAACTCGACGTTGCCAAGCTGCCGCCACCATGCTAGCGGCGCCCAGATTGGGCCCGCCGCCCCACCGAGCCGCCATGGCTCCGCTGCCACGGCGAGCACCTCGCTCCAGAGACTAGGACGCCAGCCGCCACTTGCCGATGCACGAGTCCACCCCCCACCCCCACCCCCCCCCCTCGGGTCGAATCCTCCATCCGAGCTTCACCCGCGGGAGGCAGGGGGAGCGTGGAGGTTCCCACCGCCGCCTAAGGTCGGGGCCGCTGCCCGTTTCACCCTGGGGACAAAGCGACGCGAGGACCGATCCGGTTTTCTCGGGGGACCCTATGCTTTCAATTATGAAACTATCCTAATCAATGTGGCACAGTTATAACAAGTGCCTAGGAATAATAAACTCGCAGTCTTTGGCGATTCTACTATTGAGTAAGGCGGGTCGTAGTGGGGAGGAACTTAGACTAGTGTCATGCATATAACACTAGTCTAAGTTACTACCTTCATAATGCAAAGTAACATAATAGTAGTATCATAGATGGTTTCATTTATTACCTCGTAGACTCATCTTGTCTTGAAAAGCGTTATGTTACAGTAACATATTATGTTACCACCTCTCATTAATTACTTGCCACATAAGCAGAATTTTCTCGAAGTACGCTATGTTACTAGTTAAGTTACTCCCACTATGACTAGCCTAAGTGTCTGATTCATGTTGAGTCATGCGTTGTCATATCCTATTTTTTAGTAGTCAATCTATCGTTCATTTAGGATAGGGTGGTAACCGGTGTCTCCATGCTAGCTATTGCACTGATCTACTCCCTCCGTTCTAAATTACTCATCGTGGTTTTAGTTCAAATTTGATCTAAAACCACGACGAGTAATTTGGAACGGAGGGAGTAACAATTTCCGCAAAAAATCAGCCTGTGGTGCGTTCAAAATCTCCACTTCCCCCGTTGGCACCGGTGGCTAGGCAGGCATCCATCTCACTTCACAGTTCAGCAAATTCTTAGCAAAAAATGGTCCAAATAAGTGTCAGTTTACATCAAAAATAAATAAAATATGTGTCAGTTGGCTGATAGTACATGTCAAAAGGTCAAAAGTCAAGAGTCATCGGTTTCCTGGGTGAGCTAATTCTTATCATATGTCGAATTAACCTCCACGCTTATGTACATATGTCACCTTCTTCACTTTTGCACCAAATGGATATTCTTCTCTTTTGCACCAAATGAAAAACTAAACTATTATCTCTTCCCCTTACAGTTATGCATGGGAAATCACTATAGCAGGCAAGCTTCTTTCACATCCAGTCAGGTTGGTGTTGTCTCTTTGGCTTCCTATTTTGCTGGCTCCTTCCTCGCCAGTACCGTTGTTGGTCATTTGAGTGTGACAAGTTGCTGTAACTTTGGAGCAATTGCTCACTGCTTGTAGGCTTTGACTTTGCGTTGGATCATCCACTCCATGAATCCTGCGTTGCCCATCAAAATTAGCATGGTAGGATCAGAGACGTAATTCGGCAACCTACATCCGAGGGTGTTACTCCCTTCGTTTCTTTTTAGTCCGCATATAAGATTTGGTCAAAGTCAAGTTTTGTAGAGTTTGACTAACTTTATATATAAAAATATAAACATTCACAATATGAAATCAATATTATGCATCATGAAACATATTTCATACTATATACTTTTAGTATTGTAGATGTTCATATTTTTTATATAAATTTGGTCAAACTTTGTATAGTTTGACTTTGACCAAATCTTATATGCAGAGTAAAAAAAACGGAGGGAGTATCTCTATGGATCGACGTAAAATCCAAAGCTAAATACTATTGCATAATAGTAGTAATGAGTTAATTTGCATCTCACGTACGTGCCCGGGAGATGATGAGTCGGCCGTTGTAACAGAACATTGGCGTTGATGAAGATCAGGACGCCGTAGTAGGAGTCGACGACGTCCTGCATGTCACGAAACCGGGTCGCCATGCTCCTGCCCCACCGGACGCGGCGCCACAGCGTGCTCTTCTTGTAGTCGTCGACGAGGCCGGCCGCGTCGACCAGTGCCTTTACAGCGGGGCCTCCAATCTCCGATCGCAGCAGCACAAGCCCGCAGCCCGTCGGCCACTTGAGCAGCGCGTGGAGCCTGCGGCTGCACCGCTCGAGCTTGGCGCACTCCCGCTTGCTCTGCGGGACGCGCAGGCTCGCCACCACGGCCACCAGCATGACGGCGTGCAGGCCAGACATCTGCGCGAGGTTGGCAGCCTTCGATAGGGCGTCCCACAGCGCCGCCGCCATCCCCATCGTAGTTTCCAACTGTGTCGATCGATCCCTCTATTGCTAGCTAGCTTGCTCCGGCGTTGTCCCGTGTCCGGCCGGCCTTGTGGATGGATGGCGCCCGTGGAGAGGATATATATGCTCTTTGTGGCCACACCAACGAGCACGCGGTACAGTCGACCAATGCACTGTACATGTCGCAGGAATCGGCAGCAATAGTAGGTGTGTGGTGTCCGTCGCAATCGTGTGGCGGTAAAAGTGAAAAAGGTGGTGTCATGGGTATGCTCCTGACGAGTGCGTGCATGTGACGCGTCGGTCAAGGTCGGGGAATGATGGTATGCACCTGACCCTTCCGCTTGGTAGCGAGGACTCAAGCATGGATGATCCCTCTGCATGCCGCTCGTTTTGGCAGTAGCCTTTTGTTTCTTCCAGAAAATTGCTGTTATCTCAGATTTGCTGACGATTCTGCGCCATGTAAGGCCTTGTACAATGGAAGATGCTTAGGGAGGTGCTTAGAAAAATAAACCTGGTTTTTTGAAGCACCGGTGCCTATTTCTATAGAAGAGACGCTCAGTTAAGCGTCTACCCTGTACAAATAAGCACTGGTGCTTAAGGAAATCCTGGTTTATTTCTTTAAGCACCTCCCGTTGTACAAGGCCTACTAGGGCTAGTTTAGCTTTGGTGCTGACTAGGTCTTCGCCCCATAGCACTCGTTTCGATGGCGGACGAGTGTTGTGGGTTTCCTAGCAATGAGTTGAACTCGCTCTCCCCTCCCCGCACTTCTTGCTTCCGTCCTGTAAGACTGGTGTATTTTCGTTCTTAGTAATGAAAAGGGGATAGCCCGGTCCAAAAAAAAAAAGCTTCATTAGGCGGTATTCCCTCATTGGGTCAGGTGTCCATTTCATTTGAGGCGTTATTCCTCGTCGTTTCAGGGGCTATATTCACTGCTCGTCAACCAGCTTATATGTATACATAATTACTCCGTCTGTAAACTGTAGTGACCTAAAATGTTTATAAATATTTAGAGAGGGAGTACTTTAGCACTTTGACCACGCGCTACCCACTCCCTCTAGCACTTTGACCACACGGTACCCTTAATGACGAAGATCAATCCAACTTTCTACTCTAGGGTGATTGGAGTGACCCGTGCCACGAAACAATAATTTATGACAGCAGCTTCGGCACGATCGAGTATAAAGAATTCGGAGAACTGTTTCGGGGTTGTCTACAGGAGCGCAAGCACGCTACAGCGCCCGTTCCCCGGTTCCCCGAGCCAGTAGCCGTCGCAGTCGACCCGGTCGAACGTCACGTCTTCATCGTCTTCCTTCGTTTGTAAGTGCAATGCCACACACACACATCACCCTTTACTTCGTTTTTCACCTTTTCTTTTCGACGACATCACCCTTTACTTCGTAGAAGTCCGCATGAGCAGGCGTTCGTAGGAGCTGCATCATCTGAAGGTTTTTCTACATGGTTGTACGTATTTGGCAACGCCTGTTAACAAGTTTGTTATCGTTAGAGTTGTGTCGAATATTATTGTTCAAGATACTTTACAATTATATTTAATTTTGTACGGTGTGTAGTCAGGATATGGAGTCATGTCCAAGTAGTACACTTGTATCTTGTGTCTCTTATATAACGAGGGTGTAGACACACGATGACCTATGCCAGCGCCCGGGTGGCTGAGGTGTAGTATTGTGACGGTGTCATGTGAAGAAGTGTCCGTAGTCAGGCCCTAAGAATGTAGCCATATCGGTGAACCTCATTAACAAATACCGGTGCGTGTTTGTATGATTGCTTGGTCCTTGATAGATCGATTGTGCCCTTCAAAATTTATGGACGCCGATAACTGCCACACGTGTAGTATATTCAACATGCGCCACACACGGTGTATGGTGTGAGCCGGAGGCAGCCCACACGGGCTGTGTGTGGGCGAACATTAGAATTGCCCACACGTGTGGGCGCGGCTATTTCGTGCCACACGCCCAACAAATACTACTCATCTCCACCCCGCATGTGTGGCACGAAGCAAAAATGCCCACACGTCCTGGCGCAGCTACGTTAGGTACCCCGCGGGATGACGATTTAGTTGCCATCCTGGTTGGCAGATGTAGTTATCCGGGATGCCAAGTGTAGTTGTGAAAGCATGGCAACTCTATCTGTTTTGGTTAACTATAGTTGCCATGTCTAATTTATGGTAGTTGCCGCGTGTAATCAAACCGTAGTTGCCGTGTGTGATTAACTACTTTTCACATATGGTCAAACAGTAGTTGCCATGTGTGTTTACCTAGTTGCCAGGTGTGGTCCAACCATAATTGCCATGTATTGTTAATGACAGTTGCCATGCGTCTTTATCTGGTTGCCACGTACGCGCAACTGCAGTTGCCGTCTAGCAAAAGAATCATAATTGCCATGTGTGTACCGAGTTGTCACGTTCGCGTAACTGCAGTTGCCATCCACAACGTAGGAGTGTCGTGTGGGGCGAAAAACAGTTCGCCCACACGCGCATGACCTAGGTGGTGGCTGTGTGGGCAGAAACTAGTTCGCCCACACAGCGCAGCTGGCAAAGAGCGTGGTGCGGGCGTGTGGGCAAACTCTCCAATGCCCACACACCAGCCCCGTCCTACGCGGCACAGAAAATCAACGTTTTCATGCCAAGATTCGTGCAAAAAGGCACTGGACGAAGATCCAGGCGTGTGGGCGAGTTAAGAAACACCCACACATATGGGCGTTAGTGTTTTCGAATTTATTTTAACAAATGGTATCATAAGATAGGTTGTTTGAGAGTGCAGATGGTTCATGGTTGATAGGGGCGGAAGAACTCGTCGAATCGGTAAAGGCGTGTCATGTACGGCAACTGAAAAGTATCGATGGTGTAGCGAGAGGCTTCTGTTCGTTTAGCAGTCGGAGAAACCGTCCAGCAGGAAGCGCGCATATCTCGGCGGAGTCGGGTTGCGGCAGCGCGTGCACCAGATACGCGCAAAGCCCTAGCATGCGACTATGCGAGCACGGACGCTGCGGGCAAGCTGGCCAAGCGGTGGCGGGCTGCAGGCCGGGGCGGACAAGGCCCGAGCCAGCACAAGGCCCATCCAGGGGCAGCATGCAGCGGGACGCAGCAGCAGCTAAGGTTTTACCTCAAGAAAAAAGTTACTCAAAAAAAACCTCAAGAAAAAAAAGCAGCAGCCAAGGTTCGGCAGGACCGCAGGAGCCAGGGTGACTAAAGACAGGGCTGAACACGGGAAAACACACAAGATTTGTTTGAGAAAAAAAGGCTACGCAAATGACGGGAGCAACTAGTTGACGAACGCTTCTTTGAGAGCCTTACAATGATCAGCGTCACTTGGAGCGCTCTTAGCCGTCCATCACGTGTCGCGCTCTGGGCGCTTCATTTGGATTTTTTTTAATTTTTTTGCACGCGTTTCTGGTCTTTTAAACAGTTTTCCCTGAGTTTTTTGACGTTTTGGTTTTTTCACCGGTCTTTCTTAACTTTTGGGTCAACAAAAAATTCTGAGCGAGAAAACATGTCTTTTTTGCTTCCTCGAGAGGCATGGTTGTGCTCCGCGAGAGGCACGGCCATGCCTCTTGAAAACGGAAAAAGCGTGTTTTTTGTTTTTTTTCTTTTGCGAGAGGCACGATTTTGCTTCCCGAGAGGCACGGCCGTACCATTCGGAAACGGAAGAAAACACGCTTTCTGTTTTTTTTCCTTCCGCGAGAGGTATGGTTTTGCTTCCGCGAGATGCACGGTTCTGCTTTCGTGAGAGGCACGGTTGTGATTCGCGAGAGGCACGGCCGTGCCTCTTTCAGAAAGGGAAAAAACTTGTTTTCTGTTTCTTTCCTTCCGCGAGAGGCACGGTTTTGTTTTCGCGAGAGGCACGACCATACCTCTTTCGGAAAGGGAAAAACCGTGCTCCTGGTTCAGTTTTTTTGTCCGTTTTTTCCGTGAAAAAAGTTCGTTAATACCTATCAATATGGGATCTAGTTTTGAAGATCTTGATGCGAGGAATCCAACGGTGAAAATGGTTCGAGATTTGGACGCATGGTTTAAGAGATAAAATGTTTTGAATAAACGGATCTACAAAAAAAAAGGAAAACTTCCAAATTGTGACAAGTGGCGCACATGCGACATGCCACTTGTCACAACTTGAAAAGGTGGGGTTGATCTTTGTGATGAGTACTCCTCAATTAGTGATTTCGGCAAAGGACGGGTGCTATCCTTTGGAGGAAAAAGATAGAAAAAGCTAATTGAGCTACAGCCTAGTTTAATCTTCACGGTGTGGGAGGGCATATGTGCTGGAGTTGGCTTTATTTCCTTGTACTCCCTCCGTTCCCAAATATAAGTCTTTCTAGAGAATCCAATAAGTGACTACATACAAAGCAAAATGAGTGAATCTACACTTTAAAATATGTCTACATACATCCGTATGTTATAGTCCATTTGAAATGCCTAAAAAGACTTATATTTAGGAACAGAGGGAGTACATGGTTGTGTATGAGGATGGTATCAAGGGTCTGTTATCTGCGTGGTAGTATGGCGACATGCGTATAAGATTCGGACAGAGTCTGGAGCGCGTCATGAATGATCATGCAAATACAGGGGCATCAAGCAATGCATGAAGATGTGCGGGCAGACACGACGCATGGTGAAGCATGCACTAGTAGAAAAAGGGTCATCTGTCTCGGTTGGTAAAGGCCTTTTGTCCCGGTTGTTGAACCGGGACTAAAGGGTCGTTACTAATGCCCTAGCCCTTTAGTCCCGGTTCTTACACGAACCGGGACAGATGGGCCTCCACGTGGGCCGTTGCGGCCAGCCCAGGCAGGAGGGCCTTTAGTCCCGGTTGGTGACACCAACCGGAACCAAAAAGCATTCACGCGTCAGCATTTCAGTGGCTGGGGTTTTTGTTTTTTTGAAAGGGGGAGGGTTTAGGGGGTAATTTAGGGTGTGTAAGCTACCTAACAGAGATATATAATAACTGATATATAATAACTCTTCATGCCCGTATCATGCATCATCATAATAACAAGTCCTACTAATCATCATCATACAACTTCTACTCGTTATTAATAACAAGTCGTACGATCATCATCCTCATAGTCATCGAACCAACCCTACTTAATTGTTCTTAGCACATGATCATCAGTATTAGGTAGGACCTAAAAACCCTCTTTAAGGTAAAATAGCATAAAACAATATAGACCACGACTCTCCATTATGGAGAATGGAGATCATCCTGTCTCCAATTTTTGCGCTTCGCTTCCTTTTGCTTCCAAGAACCTCCTTGCGACTGTCCATACATTTTTTTCATTCTTTGATTTTCATGTCTCCACTTCTTTTAGAAATCTGGTATGGACAATTGAGATTCGTAGGATGACCTGGTTGTATGTTCAAAACATCAAGGCTACCATTCTGATACATCAAATGAGGCACACAATCCTCTGGGATTATCTGTTGAAAAACATAGTAATAACTTCATAGTTAGCAATGATGTACTAGTTTTAGAAGTATGCAAAAGATGCACGGATGTCGTAATAGTAAGAAATCTTACCAGGGCATCTCCATAGTAGTTACCGTAGTTCAACACGTGCACTAGTGGCACGTATTGACCATAATGTGGAGGAGTTTTACAATAGATATTGTAATTCTCAAGATCAGTACAAAATCCGAGCAGATGAGTTTTCTCCTTGTAAGTTAACTCAGATCCATCGGTGTAGTAGGTTCTGTCTACCATGTTCCGCACATTGTTTGAACAATCAAAATAAGCTGTCAATGAAAATAAGCTGTCAACTATTTTGAAATGAACAATATAAATTAGCTAATAACTATGTTTGAGAAACTCACATAGCGGTGGAATTGGAGGCGTATCAACAAGGACCTAAATGTCCATATTGTCTTGCTCGATGTCAGGATCACCAAGATCCATGGTGACAAGCATACCCTCATCCTACATCTTGCAAAATGCTTCTCAATTTTTGCAACCAAAATGGGTTACGCTCTCAGAATTATACAGATTTACTTCAAAATCTATATCATGATGGGTCCTTAGGTGAATTTTCTTTGTTTCCATACTTTCATGGTCTTCAAAACCCATCCTCTCCAAGATGTAGCGTCTTGCATGGCATGGGATAAGCTAGTCGAATTGTAAAAGATAAAAAATACACGTTGAAATAGTTGAAGTCGTGCTTAATTACGAAAAAATAACACTTGTCGTCGTTGCGTACCGTTTCAACATCGAAGGTCTCCTCCAGCTTAATACTGAAGCACCGATCTTCGTCCAGGTGAGGCCTGTCGCACAGACCTCGGTCATCGTGGCACCAGTCGCACTCCCACGGGAGACTTTCGTCGTCCGAGTACGACATTTCCTATGTTCATAATTCAAATATTAAACGTCTACAATTAAATATATGTACTAAAAAACCTAAGTTAGATCATTATTATTCATCACGGGTTGACTATCGGTTTGTCGAGTCTTTTCTTGAAAACTCTTAGCTCATGTGGTGTATACATTCGACCGTTGATGATGGTCGCTCCTCCTTTCATCCCCGAGTGCATTACACACCAAAATGTCTAGCACACGGGAATGAAGGAGAAGCGACCCCCACGACAACAGTCGGGATTCTTCGTCCTCTCATATATATATGGTGGAACTCTCCCTCACTGATTTCTCTCAGACATTTGCGACCGTCGGTGATGGTAGCTCCTTCCTTTCGTTCCCGAGTGCATTACACCAAATTGTCTAGCACACGGGAACGAAGGAGAAGCTACCCACGACAACAGTCGGGATTCTTCGTCCTCTCATATATGGTGGAGACTCAATAGACTTAAAGTCAACCCGAAATATCGTTTAATTATCTTTCTAAAACCGGTTCGTGGCTGGTCTCACCTCGAGGTCGGAGGGGGTCGGTGACGGGGATGACGGCAGGGATGATGGAGGGGGGCTCCTAGATTTCTGCGAAAACAAAAACCCTATAAGCTATCAACTAATCATATGCATACGCCTTGCATAGTGCTCTCCAATTTTAGCATTCAAAGTAGGAGTAGTTTTCCAATTTGAGCATTCAATAAGCAAAATCAAATCACAAAATAAAGTAGTATTCAAATTAGGATGCATTCAATTATAAGCAAAACTACATCATCTTCATGCGTCCGTACATCGTCGAATATTATCACTAATACACCCCGAATACTATCATACATATAGCATCGCTAGTACAGCTAAAACCGTAGCGCCCGACGGGTATCGGCGCGGGCAATGGATACCCAAAGAGAAGGAACCATCACAGGATCATAGCTCCAGTGAGATCCCTGAAGAACCTGCCAGGTATTGTCGAACCTGCACTCCAACGCAACCATGTAGCGACGGACGTGCTCGTCCTCCTCGCTGACACGGTGACGTACCACCTCCGCGGTGTCCGGAAGTCTCGGCACCATCACTGGCCCACGCGACCGCCACCAAACAAGGATCGGGTCAATGACGGGCTGGCTCCTCATCAACCTACGCCCCCCGGAAGGTAGCACCCCCAAAAACCAGCCCGGCGGAGCCCAGTCCCGGACATGGCCCCTCTGATCAAGCCGGCCTCCTCCGCTGAGTCGACGACGAGGATGCGGGATTGGCATCGTCGACGTCGATGCGGGAATAATTGCTTTAACTAAAAAAATAAACTAGTTCTATTAATTTTCTTGCTAAAAATAAACTACTTCTATAGTAAAATAAACTAGTTTTATTAAATCAACTAGTTCAACTACTAAGCATTTACTATAAATAGAATAAAGTAGTATTTACTAAAAATAAACTAGTTTAACTAGTTCTATTATTTTTCTAACTAATTCTATTAAACACTTTCTCTTCTTATTCTATGAACAAAATTACAACAGAAAAAAATCATAAAAATTCTATGAACAAGATAAAAATTCTATGAACAAAATTACAACAGAAAAAATTATAAAAATTCTATAAAAAATTGACATATTCTTTGCATATATATGAACACACAAACATTTGCATATTCAACAATAATATCACAAAAAAAATCTATGAACAGAAAAAATTCTAACTTTTGCATATTCATTTATGAACAAATTACAACAACTCAATTAACTACACATCTAAACTACACATCTAAATTAACTACACATCTAAATTAGGAAAATTCATATGAGCTCACTAAGGGGGCGGCGATCGACAAGGAGGCAGGGCACGGGGGCGACGGTGAGGGGCGCGGCCACGGGCGACGAGGAGGCAGGGGGCGACGACGGCGACGGTGAGGGGCGCGGCGACGGGCGACGAGGAGGCAGGGGGCGGAGGTGAGATGCGCGGCGACGGGCGACGAGGAGGCAGGGGGCGCGGGGCGGCGACGGCGTCTGGGCGGCGCGGGACGGCGTCGGAGGCAGGGCGACGACGGCGACGGCGAGGCGCAGAGGGGCAGCCTGGCGGCGTCGTCGAGGCGGGGAAGACGAACTGAATGAAAAATTTCACAAGTGCTAGTTATATAGACAAAGCATTGGTCCCGGTTCGTGACAGCAACCGGGACGAATGCGATCTTTAGTCCCGGTTGGTGCCACCAACCGGGACCAAAGGGGGGGCATTGGTATAGGTTAGTGCCACGAACCGGTACCAATGCACACCTTTAGTCTCGGTTGGTGCCACGAACCGGTACCAATGCACACCTTTAGTCTTGGTTGGTGCCACCAACCGGGACCAAAGGCCTTGTGCTGCTGCACCCGCGTCGAAAGTTTAGTCCCACCTCGCTAGTTGAGAGGGGCGCGCAGTGGTTTATAAGCCCCACTGCCGCACCCCTCTCGAGCTCCTCTCCATTGCAGGCTTACGGGCCTAATTGTTACTGCTATGCCTGATGGGCCTACTGTGCCTTCTGCGGGCCTGAATCCTGGCCCATGGATGGGTTTCTAGTCGTATTCAGGCCGTGGTGGCCCAGTAGGTGGCATATTTTTTTGCCTGTTTTTTTTTGCTATTAAAGTTTCTAACAAAACAAGTTCTTTATGAAAATTCTTTTTTCTATTTAAGTTTCTAACAAAAAAAGTTCTTTATGAAAATTCTTTTTGCTTTTAATGATTTTGAATAGAAAATACTTTGATAATTTTAGTTGCATCAATTTTATATAATTTTAGCTTCAATAATACTAGAGGTTTCTTATAATGTTTTGAACAGAAAATACTTTGTTAATTTTAGTTTCATAAATTTTATTAAAGTTTATTTTATTATGTTTCTACTTATATATTTTAATAAAGTTTATATTATTTTGTTTCAAATTACTTATTTATTTTATTTGTTATTTTTCATGCATTTACTGATTATTTTGAGCTATAAGACCCTAAAATTGAAAAGCATTTCAAATGAACTCTGAAAAGGTTGAAAGTTGGCATGGTATCATCATTTCATCCACATAGCATGTGCAAGAAAGTTGAGAGGGTTACGGCAAAAACTGGATGCACTTCATGTACAAAACGGACAATCTCTTTCAAAGTATCAGGATTTCATACGGAAACTCGTCCGTTACAAAGGGATTTCATTTTTTTAAACTTATTTGAACTCTTGACTTTTTGTGTGTTCAAAATGCACCATTCAAAGCCACATCATCATTTTTCAATCCTTTCTGACTTCATTTATTATTTTTCATGCATTTACTAATTATTTTGAGCTATAAGACCCTAAAGTTGAAAAGCATTTCAAATGAACCTGAAATTGAAAAACCCTACAAATGAACTCTGAAAAGGTTGAAAGTTGGCATGGTATCATCATTTCACCCACATAGCATGTGCTAAAAAGTTGAGAGGGTCCCGACAAAAGCTGGATGCACTTCGTGAACAAAATGGACAATCTCTTTCGAAGTATCAGGGTTTCGGAAGAAAACTCATATGTTACAAAGGGATTTCATTTTCTTGAACTTATTTGAACTCCAGACTTTTTGTTTGTTCAAAATGCACCATTCAAAGCCACATCATCAATTTTCAACCATTTCTGACTTCATTTGTTATTTTTCATGCAGTGACGGATTGTTTTGAGCTAAATGACCCTGAAATTGAAAAGCCCTACAAATGAGCTCTGAAAAGGTTGAAAGTTGGCATGGTATCATCATTTCACCCACATAGCATGTGCTAAAAAGTTGAGAGGGTTACGACAAAAGCTGGATGCACTTCGTGAACAAAATGGACAATCTCTTTCGAAGTATCAGGGTTTCGGACGAAAACTCATCTGTTACAAAGGGATTTCATTTTCTTGAACTTATTGTGTGTTCAAAATGAACCATTCAAAGCAGAGACTGATTTTGAATGGTGCATATTCAACACACAAAAAGTCTGTAAAGTTCGCCAACCCCAACATAAAAAAAGAGCATAGATGCGCCTATAGAGAGAATTCAACCTAAATTCATAATAAAATTATATGAATTTCAAAGAAATTTACTCTGAATTTAGGTCAAATTCCCTGTATAAGGGCATCTATTTTCATTTTGAGAGGAGCTCAACAAGGCAGAGAGGGACGGGCTTATAAACCAGTGTGAGCGCCCTTCGGTTGGCGAGGTGGGACTAAACTCTGACCGCAACGAGGACCAACCCTTTAGTCCCGGTTTGTGGCACAAACCGGGACTAATGGTCATGGGCCATGGGCGAGGCGCATTGGTCTCGATTCATGCGTGGAACCGGGACCAATGGCCCACGTGGCCCGGCCGGCCCCCTGGGCTCACGAACCGGGACAGTTGCCTCCTTTGGTCCCGGTTCGTGAGCGAACCGGGATTAATGGTATTACGAGGGCCGAACCAATGCCCTGTTTTCTACTAGTGATGGTTGCAGTCGGATAAGTTTGACTCGGTTGGACTGGACAGTCTAATGGATCGACATAGATGTTGGTCAAAAGCAGAAGACGGCGGTGATTTCAGCGACAACGGCATAGGAGTGTGATGTTGATGGTGGTCGACTTCTGGGGCGTGGAAACATGTGGTGAAGGCCTGAGGGCTTGTGCAGCTTCAACAAGACTATGGCGCAGGGTTGATTCAAGGCAGAGCACACATGGGAGCTTGAAGTCAATGAGGCCCGGGGTAGATCTCCATACCTAGTTTAATCTCGTTACCGACAAGTCTCCTTACTCGTTCTATAATACATCATCTCGTAACTAACTCCTGAGTCAGTTTTCTTGCAAGCTTCTTGTGATGCTGTATTACCGAGAGGGCTCAGAGATACCTCTCCGTTACACGGAGTGACAAATCCCAATTTCGATCCATGCCAACTCAACATACACCCTAGGAGATACCTGTAGAGCATCTTTATGATCACCCAGTTACGTTGTGATGTTTGATAGCACACAAGGTATTCCTTCGGTATCCGGAAGTTGCATGATCTCATGGTCGAAGGAATATGTATTTGATATTAAGAAAGCAGTATCAATAAACTTGAACGATCAACAGTTGAGTCTTGTCCATCACATCATTCTCCTAATGATGTGATCCCGTTATCAAATGACAACTCATGTCTATGGTTAGGAAACCTTAACCATGTTTGATCAATGAGCTAGTCCAGTAGAGGCTCACTAGGGACACGATATTTTTTTATGTATCCACACATGTATTTAAGTTTTCGGTCAATACAATTCTAGCAGAATAATAAACCTTTATCATGATTAAGGAAATATAATAATAACTATTTTATTATTGCCTCTAGGGCATACACTAGTGCAGAACCGGGCTTTAGCACCAGTTCGTAAGGCCCTTTAGTACCGGTTCTGCAACCGGCACTAAAGTGTGGGGACTAAAGGCCCCCCCCTTAGTACCGGTTCAACATGAACCGCCACTAAAGGGCCACCACGTGGCACGAGGCGCGCCGTGGTCTGGGGGACCTTTAGTCCCGGTTGGTAACACCAACCGGGACTAAAGGATTTTTTTTGAATTTTTTTGAAATAAAGCAAAAACAGCCCACCTACTGGACCGGCATGGCCTGCATACGACTAGAAACCCAACCTCTAGTTGGGCCAGGATGCAGGCCCGTACGGCCTAGTAGGCCCCACAAGGCAGAAGACTTGCAATAGGCCCACAAAGGCCTGCTTAGAGAGGAGCTCGACACGATAGCCGCGGCGGGGCTTATAAACCGGTGCGAGCTCCTCTCAACTAGCGAGGTGGGACTAAACATTGTGCATTGCGGGTGGCAGCGCACCCCTTTAGCACCGGTTGGTGGCACGAACCCGTACTAAAGGTGGGGGTCTTTAGTACCGGTTGGAGCCACCAACCCGTACTAAAGGCCACCACCTCTTTAGTACCGGTTCGTGGCACAAACCGGTACTAAAGGTTCGCCACGAACCGGTACTAATGAGCGCCGCCCACCTAGCCGTTGGAACCGGCACTAATGATCACATTAGTGCCGGTTCAATTACAAACCGGGACTAATGAGCTTCACATTAGGCCCTTTTTCTACTAGTGCATATTTCCATCAAATATTAGGAAGGCCAATCATAGGCGGAAGGCGGCAAATCGATGAAGGCAACGGTGACTGGCGTCGGGCCATACGAAGCGTATGGCGTCGGTTCTCGGCGTTCCCCCGCCGATTTATCGGGTGGAGCTATTAAAATTGGCTATTAGGATTGCAAGGACAAGACTTCTTGTCGTGGGAAGGCCGTTGGCCGTGGTGGAAACCTACGGCAACGTTCACTAACGCTCGCTCTTGGCTGGGAGAGCGAGAGCGAGGGAGGCAGAGGGCACGACGAGGAGCTAGGATTGCGAGCGAGAGAGACACACATACAGAGAGAGAGAGAGAGAGAGAGAGAGAGGCGCTCATGAACTGTCTACGGTCGAAGACAGAGATGAGGGAGGGAGAAATGGCCGTCGACGCCACCTCATGTGTCCTCGCCTATTGTGTCCAGAGAGAGGGGAAGACTCTTCTTACTTTTCCATTTTTGGTGGGTCTCGCATGTAAGTGACTAGGATGAAGAGAGAGATACCGAATTGGGAACTGGCATACTCAAATGCGCACTCTACAACATCGCTGAAGCTTGCTCTTATGGAAATTAATTTTGAGACAAAAGAGCTCCTCAAATGCACATAAAAGCATATTGAGGTTTCTTGCCTTATCTAGGTGATCCATAAAAAGTATAGTGTCATTCACATATTGTAGAATAGACAAATCTTCTTCTACCAAATAAGGAATGCCACCGCTAATCTGACCGGCCACCTTAGCCCACTCAACAAGGGTAGCTAACATATCAGCCACAATGTTCTACAAAATAGAGGATAGGGGGTCCCCTTGGCGAAGCCCCTCCCTAGGCTGAAAGTAGTTGCTAACATCATCGTCGACCTTGATAGCCACACCATCTCGAGAAAAAAAAACTCTCTACCCATCAATACCATTTTGGAGAAAACCCATTCATGCATAAAGTTTGCAATAGAAAGGGACATTTGACTTTATCATAGGCTTTTCGGAAGTCTATTTTGAAGATGCCTCCACTCAACTTTTTACAATGAAGCTCATGTATAGTTTCATGCAGCACAACAACTACATCTAATATGTTGCGTCCTTGCATAAACGTTGTTTGATCACGTGGTCGGCCACCCCGTTCAACCGGATAGTTACAACCTTCATAACGATTTTAAAACACATTTAGAAGGCAAATCGATCTATATTGTTGAATACGACTAGCCTTCTTAGTCTTGTTTAGAAGAATAATTTCCCAAAGTTCAATCAGGCAATATCAATATTTCTGATATGCAGTTGGTTGAACAACTGAACCAAGTCCGCTTTAATCACATCCAGAAAACAATGATAAAACTCCGCCAGGAAATCGTTTGGTCCCGGAGCCTTATTTTGTTCCATTTGAAACACCGCAGTCCGAATTTCCTCTTCAGAGAACGAAGAGGTCAAAAACAAACTCATTTTCGGCCTCCGAAACTTGAGGGAAGTCATGAGTAATAGACTTGTCCAGCACAAAATAACTTTCAGCTGAAGGTCCAAAAAGCTCTTTGTAGTGCTTAGTAATGAAATTTCTAAGCGGTGCACCCCCTCGATACGGCCTTTGTCATGTTCAAGAGCAAGGTACGGATCTTTCCATGTCTGTCATTAGCCAACTTTGAAAGTAATTCGTATTATCATCATCTTGAACAAGCGAACCTGCTTTGCAACGTTGACATCGTTGAATCTCTTCCTCGCGGAAAAGGCGAGCAATCTACTCATTTAGATGGCCCTTTTCCCAGTCTCAGCCGAAGAAAGAGTCCTCACCTGCTCGACCCGATCTATCCACGTCCACGAGCAGGCGATAGCGCCCCAGGAAGACACCACCGTGGTCCCTTCCACATGTGCTGAGACGGAGTGTTTAACTTTACCACGATTGTTGTTGTCATATCACACCATTGCTGCCGCTCATTGTGTACAAAAGACGATACCATGATGGAAACGGGGCCTGTCCACTACCGCTGCCGATCACTGTTTAAGGAAGCACAATAGAATCGCTGTCCCGTCTAAGCCACTACCGCTGCGGCCGATCACTTTGTAAGAAAATAGTACTCCTGCTTTTGTCGAGTACGATAGAATGGCTTTTGTCGAGTACGATAGAATGGCTTTTTTTGCAATGCTTTTGTCGAGCCGCGTGCCAACATCATATATAAACCCTGCGCAGGGGCACCATTGTTCACAAGGCCGTCCACACGCGCGACGCGACGACGGAGCAAAACAAGCTAAGCTAGCTACAGGGTGATCGATCGATCGGCGGCAAGGACGATGGGGCTAGCGGCGGCGTTGTGGGACGACCTGGCGAAGGCGGCCAACCTAGCGCAGATGTCGGGGCTGCACGCCGTCATGCTGGTCGCCGTGGGCGCGAGCCTCCTGCGCATCCCGCACAGCAGGCGGGAGTGCGCCAAGCTCGAGCGCTGCACCCGCAGGCTCCGCGCGATGCTGCAGTGGCCAACGGGCTGCGGGGCCGCGCTGCTGCGCTCGGAGATGGGAGACTCCGTCGTGAAGGCGCTCGTGGATGCTGCCGGCCTCGTCGAGTCCTACCAGAAGAGCACGCTCTGGCGCCGGGTCCGTAGGGGAAGGAGCATGGCGAGCCAGCTCCGCGACATGCGGGACGTCGTCGACTCCTACTGCGTGCTTCTGCTCTTCATCAACGCGCATTCCCTGTCACAACAGGCGACTCATCATCCCCCGTTGACGTACGTGAGATGCAAATTACCAACTCAGTATAAAGCAATAGATTTAGCTGTTGATTTCCATCCATTCACGTACAGTCGGATGCAGGCTCCTGAACAATACTATCATCTTGATTATGTTTTGTTGGGAACGCAGGATTCACGAGGTGAATGATCCAATGCAAAGTCAAAGCGTACAATCAGTGAGCAATCACCCCAAAGTTAAAGCAACTCGTGACGCTCAACGGGCCAACAACGATATTGGCGAGCGAGGAGCCAACAATATATGCAGCCAAACACACGACACCGACCTGGCTGGATGTGAGAGGAGCTTGCCTGCTATACTGATTTCCCATGCATAACTGTACAGGGAAGAGACTGATGCCGATAGTTCCATCATTGGTACAGTACTAGATTTCTTCTCATTTGATGCAAGCAAAAATGAAGAATGCAACACATATGTATACGTAAGCTGCTTGGAAAGTTTACTCGACATATGACAAGAATTAGATCAACAAGGAAACCGACGACTCGCGACCTTTTGGCATGTATCAACAAACTGACACTTATCAATCATGCAAAAAATCAAGATTGACTTTTCCTAAGAATTTGCTGAATTATAAAGTGAGGTGGACCCTAAAGCCCCCGGTGCCATTGGGGAAGTGGAAGGCTTCAACGCACCAAAAGCTGATCTTTTGGGGAAATTCCTGAATCGGTGCAATACAGATACAGTAGAGACATCGGCCATACCCTAAAGGGGCACTAGTCACTAGACACACTATTGAAATAGGATACGGCAAACCAATGACTGGGAGTTGATTATGGCATGAATCACACACTAACCTAATACTAGACTCGCCAAAGAATGGGAGTTGATTATGTCCTAGTGCAGGGGCGGAGTCAGGATGAAAAACGAGAGGGGGCAAAGATGTATATGTATTTTTTTCTCAGAAACATATATCGAACTAATGGCTAAATAATTAAAAACAACCACACAAGCATGCATATAGTGTGTAAGAAGCAAAATCACACAGTTTCTTACAAGATAATGTTATCACACACATAATTAATTAATTATGATAAGTTTATTGCCAAAGTAAGAGTAACTAACCACTTAAGGTCTCCCGCAAAAAAAAAAAACCTAACCACTTAAGGCACAATAACTTGAATATATCGTTCCTATTTGTTGGTATGTCCCTGATTTCTAGCCTTCAACCCGTATGAAGAAGAAACATGTTTGAATATAGAGAGCATATAAACATCTCTCCATTAGCCTTCCTGTCAGTGCCAAATATTTAACGTGAGACCGTGAAGGCAGAATATTACTATAGATTTTATTTTACTCCCATCTGCTCAAACTTATTCATATGGAATTGTTACGGGAACCTAGATTCAATCAACTTAATTACCAATTTGTACATTATAATTTATACACATGGATATTTGATACAATTCACTACCTTTTTGACATGGAAATCAGAATAAAATAATAATTGGGAAATTAGAAAGAAAAAAAGAGAGCTAAACCTAGGGCGAATGCCCCCACAAGCCTGTACGTAGATTCGCCCCTGTCCTAGTGTATATTACTTCGAAAGAATCAGGAGGCCACTAGAGATAAATTGAGATATTCTCAAATAATTGGCTTGCCTATGTATTTAGCAAGCGCCACGGGGCCTGATATTTTGCTTGTTGTGATAAAACTAAGATGTTTTATTTTCAATCCGGGATTTGTCTAAAAGGTATCATGAGTTATGTATTCACTATGTCGAGTATCCAAGAATACCTAAAGGGTATAGTGACTCAAATGTGATTTCTGATACTTATAAGATGAAGGTCACGAGTGGATATATATCCACTCTCGATGGTGACGTTGTTTTATGAGAGTCTTGCAAACATACCATCTTAACAAGGTCAGCAATGAAAGCAAAATTCACATCACTGGACACAACTACAGCTGAAGCGGAATGGCTTTATTAACCTTTAATGGACTTGCCGGTGATCGAAAAAACCATACTGTCTATCCTCATGAACTATGACAACCAAACTGTAGTTGTCAAAGTGAACAGTTCAAAAGATAACACGAAGAGTTCAAGACATGTAAAGAGAAGATTAAAATATGTTACAAAGTTCAAAAACTCTTGAGTAACAGCGTTGGATTATGTTCTAGCTATTAAAGCTCTGGCAGATCTTTTTACAAAAAGTCTATCAAGGAATGTGATAGACAATGCATCAAGGAAGATAAGTTTGAGTCCCACAATAGTTGTCTAATAGGAAACCCAACCTATGTGATCAGATATCTTATGAAGAAGGACCTGGCTAAAATAAACCTTTGTAGTTGGTGAGATAACTTAATAAAGTTACTCCACAGAAGATGCAGTTGTCTCACTGGTACTATAAGGCGTTTGCTTATGAAGGCGAAGATGTCGCCCTACAAGGAAGGCTTTAAAGAACACATGTATATCAGTTGCACTACTGATTACAGTCTGTGAGATCGGATAATCTCCAATAAGCACATAAAAATCGAGGAGTATGACTTGTTTGTTCCACTCGCGGGATAGACTTGGCAGCCATGCACTAGTAATGACATTTAGTGAAATGTGTTCGTTCATAGTTCATTGTTCAGTTGCGAATGAGTGTAGATACTTTGTCTAGGTGGGTGTTGAATCTTAATCTACATGCGGTTTCTAATTTTGAACCGCCTTCAAAGAAAAATAACCACCTCCACTGGATTATCAGAGGCGACTTTGGTCGGCTTGGTCACAAATGCCTTCGGTGGCCGCTGCTAGCTAGTACTCGTTTTTGTTAGAAGCGAGAGAGAGGATTGGTAGAATAGTTCGTTGTATTGCTTGAGCCTCATAGGCATATATATAGGAGTACATGATCTACTTGGAGTACAAGGCAAGCCAGAATATTCCAAGTCTAACCTATGTTTCCTAATACAATCACGTTACTCAACATCCCCCCGTAGTCACAACGGTAGCGACGCAGACGGTAAGACTGGAGAAGAATCCGAAGGCAAGCCGACGGACAGCCCCCCATAGTCGTAACGGTCGATGCATCACGGAGCCGTGGCTGGAGTGAAAACCGACGAGGTTGCTCAAGCAAGGCGGTAGCCCTTTGTGTCGTTTGTCGATGAAGCCGAGAGCGGAGGGTGGTGTAGCCGTGGTCGAGGTAGCCGTGCGAAGAATGTCGTTGTCGATGTCGAGTCGGGCAGCCGGTGTCGAGGACGTCGCCATGGAGCCGCGGGCGCAAGGGGGCGCCGAGTTAGCATGGGCGCAATGGTGTCGAAATAGTGGTGCGCCGAGGAGAAGACGGTGTTGACGAGGCGTCGCGACGGGGTTGCCAAACCCGGGGACACATCGTAGACGAAGGCACGCGTCGGTGTTGCCATCACCGGGCATGCGTAGACGGTCGAAGACGAAGTTGACGAAGCGCCGCACCAGGCTTGCCAGGCCCGGGGACACGTCGTGGACGAAGGCACGCGTCGGTGTTGCCAGCACCGGGCATGCGTAGACTGGGACCTGCACGAGCTGTGCTCCATGTCGAAGAGGTCGGAGAGGCCAGCAGAGAAGGACTCGACGACGGTTGCGGCGCCAATCGGCGTGGGGCCAATGTCGCCGACGGTTGTCGGAGTAGATGAAGCGGTCGGGGTAGATGACGACGACGCTGGCGACGAGCTGGTGCTGGACGAAGAAGAAGGGGGTGGACGGGCGGCGGCGGCGGCTACGGAGGTAGCGGCGGCGGCGGCCAAAGAAGAGCGGTGGCGCAGCCTGACGGCGGCTAGGTTAGGAGTGCGGCGGCGGTGCTCGAAGTAGGCGAAGAACCCTGACAGCGTGACAAAGGCCGGCGTGGACGGTGGAGTTCCCGCGCCAAGGGAGACGGCGCGGCGCATACCGCGGGAGGTCGACGCGTGGGGACAGCGGAGTGGATCACGGGCCGCGGCGCTACGGCCCGGAGGGGCGACGCAGCGGCGGCAGGCGGGTCGGGGCGACGGCGGGAAGACCTCGGGGCGGCGGCGGGGACCGCGGGCCGCGACGCTATGACCCGAAGGGGCGACACAACGGCAGTTCGCGAGTCGGTGCAACCGCGGGGACGGCCTCGGGGCAGCAGCGGGGACCGCGTATCGCGACACTACGGCCCGAAGGGGCGACGCAGCGGCGACGCACGAGTCGATGCAGCCGCGAGGAGAACCACGGGGCGGCGACGCTGCGGCCCGACGGGGCGACGCAGCGGCAGCCCGATGTTCGATCGGCGGAGAGGCGCGCGGTACTCGGAACGATCTTCACGGGACCTGCGGAGGCGCGCGTAACCGACAGGCCAGGTCGCGTCGCGTAGATGAGGCGGATCGCGGCGGCGAGCGGGTGATCAAACCGATCGCGCGCGGGGTCGGGGACGCCGCTCGGTAGAGCCGGGGTGGCGGCGGAGTCCGCGATGAGGCCGGGGACAACGGACGGCGTGGGACGTCGTGCGGACGAGCTTGTCAGCACCGGCACCCGGGCTGCCAAAGCAGCGCCGGCGCCCGGGCAGCGAGGCCCGAGCGACCTACGGAGCAGCGGCGCCCGAGTTGAGGCAGCCGACGAGCCTGACGTAGCCGTCCCGACGCAGTCGAGAACGATGCCGGCGAGGTAGACCGCCGGGCCGCCGTGCACACGCGACAGAGGCGAGTGACGTGGATTGATGGGCGGGCCGGCGCGCGAGCGACGGCTATGATTGGCCGTCGCATGGCGCGAGGCCGCCGGGTCGGGGCGATGCAGGTGCGGCCGGAGCAGGGCGGTGACGGCCGGCGCAGGGCGACGGGCCCTGACGGGCCGCCTCGGCGCGCATGGCCGCTGGGTCGGAGGAGAGGCCGGCTGGTCGCGTCGGGGTCGGACTAGAGGCGCACGGGGGTCGACGACGGCGGCGGGCGACGCAAACCGATCAAGATTAGATTGGAAAACCAAAAAGAAAAACGCCGATCAAAACGACCGGCGAGAGAGGGAAAAAACCCGGAGCAAGGGCTCGGGAAAAAGACTCTCTAGGGCAGCCGGCCAACACGACCGGCGGACGTACCCTAGGTACGGGCGGCGCGGCCCCCGGCGACGGTCATGGTGGCCGACTGCCGCGGGTGCGGAAGCGGCGGCGGCTAAGGTTTGGATCGTGATTAGGCTGATACCATGTTAAAAGGGAGAGAGAGGATTGGTAGAATAGTTCGTTGTATTGCCTGAGCCTCATAAGCATATATATAGAAATACATGATCTACTACATGATCTACTTCGAGTACAAGGCAAGCCAGAATATTCCTAGTCTAATCTATGTTTTCTAATACAATCACGTTACTCAACAGTTTTCTACTAGTTTGTGAAAGGCCTAGAAAGAAAGGAACTGCCGGATCTTCATCATCCTTGCGTCACTATAATTACCATCGAAAATGTTCAATTTGCCATGGGCTCGTTGCTCGTACCTGACGTCAGGTACTTATCATTTCCTTAGATCTTAATCTTTATTTTTGGAAAAAAGAAGAGTTCTTCCTATCGCGGCTAAAAAAGAAAAGTTTTCTTTAGGGAAGGCTAAAAAGAAATGCTTCCATTCACGTGGCAGCACAAGAAACCCAGCGAGAACCTAACCCACGGCTACGCGCAGTGAAAAAAATCAGTCTAGCCCATCCCAGTCCATGTGTGGCTCGGCCCCGTCAGGTTCCGAGCCCACGGCTACGCGCAGAGAAAAAAAAGGAGAGATCAGAGAGCAGTCGCATCCCCCGAAATTCGAATTCCGCCCCTCTCTTCTCCCCCGTCCGCTCCTCTCCCCCCCAAATCCAGCCGGAATCCGGCGCGCCTCCCTCCCACGCTGCTCCCCGCGGCCGCGGTCGCCGTCCGTCTGACCTCCCCGCGCCCTCGCCGGCGGGCAGCTCCCCGCTCCTCCCCGCCCCGCGCTCAGCTTCTGGTCCCGCCCCCGCGCGCCCCCCTCCATGGCCGCCGCCACCGGTAAAGCTCCTCCTCACCCGCAGCTCCCTACGTTCCCTAGCGATTTCTACCTCCGGTCGCGCGCTGTCTAAGCCCCAGCTTCCCCGCCTAACCAGGGGCGCCGCTCGGCCTGAACCCGAGGCCGAAGCCGAACCCTAGCGCCAACTGCCGGTCGGGGGGGAAGCCCGCCGCGCTGGCCGACATCACCAACACCGGGAGGCCCGGCCCTCCCAGGCACACCATGGCCGACGTCCTCAAGGTAATCCCTTCTCCCGCTCGGGCAAAACAGCAGGCTCGGTTAGTGGCAGCTCAATTCTGCAGTTCGTTGGTTCCGTTTTCCGCGCTGATGCCTAGATCCCTCGCTTGCTTGCTCGCAGGAGAACGCCAAGTTGGCTCAGCTGGTCGCCCAGAAAACGTATGTCAGCCTTGCTCGCCCCTCGGTCGTTCATTCCTATGAGAAAGGGGCCGTTTGATGTTTCTGAATTCTGAGGCAGTAACCTAGTTTTGACTTTGATGTCTTGTCCGCAGCAAGATCATTGAGCTCAGCGGCGTTGAGATTAACAAGCTCCGTGCTGCGCTGCACAGCACGCATCAGCAGAACCTGCACCTCGCGCAGGCTCATTCTCAGATCACCGCGGTTCGTCTGCTTTTCCATCTCTGTTCTTGTTTAGATGGTTTTAGTTGTTGCTGTGAAAAATTTCAGTGGAACTAGCCGAGTTGCCAACCCAAGCAGTGTCAATGCTTACATCTTAGTTATACCTGTGAGCGAGAATCAAAGAGAAATACTGTTGTTTGGTCATTCTATATGCACTGTATTGAGCTAAGTTTGAGTTGTTGCTGTGAAAAATTTCAGTGGAACTAGCCGAGTTGCCAACCCAAGCAGTGTCAATGCTTACATCTTAGTTATACCTGTGAACGAGAATCAAAGACAAATACTGTTGTTTGGTCATTCTATATGTATTGTATTGAGCTAAGTTTGAAGGGAAAACTCGAGCAAGTAATGTGCATCTATTTTGTACTTATGAAAGAAAGCATCACACGTTGTCACTTTGTTTTGTGGGGTTGTGTAGCCACTTTCTGATCTATCTATGTGTTTTGTGCTTCTCTGCAGGAACTAAATCAGGCAAAAGATCGAGTAAGCTGTCACTGCTTCTTTTTTCTTTATGAGATTTTCAACTGTCAATACTAAGAATGTTGGTTACTGATTTGGGGAATTATTTGTGGATGTGACATGCAGGTAAAGGTACTGCAGCATGAGCTTTCATGCGCAACAGCAGTGCTTAAAGTAAAGACTTCGGGAATTGAGGTAAAGTACGCCCATGGCTTAACTTAGTTTCCTGTTGTTACAGATGGCTTGATTATTTTCTTTCCATCCTGCACTATTGGCAGCGAAAGAGTACGACTGCTGATAACCAACTGCAAACAGAAATAACTTCACAGGTAGCCGGCACAATCCTCAAAATAAATGGCTCTTTGTGTTCATCTATAATTCTAAGATTCTTCCTCTCTCATTTAATTCAGGAGTTAAAAGCCGCACCTTCCAAATTTGCACCAATCGAAGCTCATCAAGCTGATAATAAGGGCACCAGTGCTAATGTGCACCATTCAGTCGAGACTCAATGTAAAGCTCATTCTTCTCCTTCTTAGATGTTGATATTATGCTTGGCAACCATTTCAGCAATGGCATTTTATGGTTCTGATTTTCCCTACTTAACACAACTTAGTTTTCGTTTCTACTTTACCTTCAGCTGTCCACTTCTAGAAAATTTAATGTCAGTTTTCTGTCAATTTCTTGGCAGCCTCTGTGCCATTTAATACAGACCAACCAGAAGCACCGCCAGATAAAACGAATAAAAGGTATTGTCTGTCTATTTACCTATACTTGAGAGGCAATGCCACTGGCAGACTGGGCGCTAGATAGCCTGATTTACCAAAGCGTCTTTCTATTGATTCAGAACATCAGTGAATACGCGCACAAGTAAGCGAAAGTCAGAATCATGTGAAGGTATAAAAGAGACCAACACATGTCAACAGAGCCACATACTTGATGTGCAACCCACTGGATCATTGCATCATGAGGATCAGAGGTAATATTTATGTACAAAATGTGCTCATGATGCAACACTATCTGATTGTAGGTTGACCAATTTTTGTTTATGTGACCAGAAACACAGGACGAAGAAGATCTTCTAGACTAAACCCAGGGTCTTGTGAGATGGCAGAAGCATCTTGTGAGATCTTGCATACAGACACTGCAGTTCCTTCATCTTGTAGTTTTAGTGTTCCACAACTTGATGAACCAAATAATGGAGAAGACATGGTAAGATATTGATATCTCTCATCTGTTCTTTGTTCCAAATGATTAACAGTGCAGTACTCATTTCATGCTATACTTGTGGATATGTTGTGCAGCGGAAGGCAGCACAAGATGAACTGTTATGCAACACAGCAGTGCATATAAAGGCTTCAGCACTCAAGGTAAAGTAATTTAATTGTTATACTCGGCTTATATATATAGTTAAAGATGTTGTAGTTTGAATTTCAACGCCTGACATCTTGATTGTCTGACTGTATTAGAAGGACGAGATAAATAAGCATATAAAGAAAGAAGCAAATGTGCAGGTAGGCGGCACAATTCTTCAGTAATTGATCAATCCGTTTACCCATGAAGATTTATTAATCCTTATCACGGTGCTGCTTGTTTCTGACAATGTAACTAGGAGGAGATAACACATTCTGTGGTTCATAGAATTGAGGACCCTGAGGCACATCAAATTGACAGTCACGCAACGAATACGATCCCAATCCACCCAGCAGAAACTCAACGTAATGCACTTCTCTCCCTTCAAGTATTTTGCTATTATATTGCATTTATCTTGGACATTTTGTTGCTGCGCGCTTGCACTTGAGGTTCTTAATTATTGTTTTATGAATGATTCAAGCGTAGCATGCTCATTTGCACATTAAGAACTTTATGATCGTTAATGCATCGCTCGTACAGGAATGGTTGAACAAAAAGCACACCTTGTTTTTTCATGCTCATATGTACAAGAAAAGTGGCTAAACTACTTGCTAACTGCATCTTTTTATTGTTCTGATCACTTCCTTTAAAGGGAAAATAACAATGTTACTGTAATTGCAATTCCTTTTCAGCATCTCTGCCATTTAATACTCAACAGCCAGAACCACCCAAAGAAAGAGCAAAAAAGAGGTATGCCCATCATTCTAGTGATCTTTGAAATGCTCTCAATAGTACATCACACTGTCCAATGAAACAATATCCAGTTGGCTCAGAAATTATTTTTCTAGGGGTGGACACAAACGGAAATTGGATTCATGTGGAGGTCAAAAGGACTCAAACATAGAGGACACTGATTGCAAACTTGATTCTACTTGTAGTGAACCACCGTACCATGAAGAGACGAGGTAAAGTCTTTGCGTGCATGCATCTTTCTGCCTTTCACTAATGCACTCATATCTGAATGGAACATGGAATCATGGTTGGCGTAAATATGTGCAGAAAATCTCCGAGAAGAAAATCCTCAAGAAAGAACCCAGGAGAATTTGGTGAGGCCACAAAGGAAAATCTCGAGACCAAGCAAGAGGAAATTATTGCTCCTGTAGTCCCTTCCAGCTCAGATGTTGTGATGGAGCAGAGCAAAGATGAGAAGCAAAGCGACAGCTGTTCCTCGATGGAACCTTCTGAAGAGCAGGCGGCGGGGAGGTCCTTGGTGCAGGCGACAGGTAGAAGGTCTTCGATGCGGGCAGCAGCAAAGGCTGTATGCTACAAGGAGATACCCGTGAACGTGAAGATGCGACGACCTTAGCGAACAGCCAGTAACATTATGTGATCGTGTCACTTGCGCTTGCTTTTTGTGGAGTAGAATATCATGTTTGTTGTATGATTGTAGAGGTCTGTTGCTTCCCTGCATGAAATGTAGTATCATGTTATTTTGCCATACTGGTGATGGACTGTACAGCGGTCCCTTTTGTTCCAGAACTGATCATAGCCATTTGTCGTCGACATGTCTGAATTACAGTGCCAATTCCAACAGCTGACCATTGGTACTAGTATTTTGCTCTTCTGTGTGTCCTGCTTGAAGTAATTGTGTGTTATCTGTCATAGATGGGCATGATATTTGGGTAAGAAAATTATGTGCGAACGTCCTATCTTGTATGTGTGCAAGCAAATAATCTTGCATTGCACAATTTTCTGCAATTTCATAGAAATGTTGTCCAAAATTTTGGCAGCGTGTTCTGAATTTCAAAGTATAGTTTCTAATTTTGTTGTGCTTCTAATAAGTTTGCCTTTGATAATATAGGCGTATTGCACGTGCAAAGTTACTATACTATTATGTAGTTAGTCGGTTTATGTTGATCCATCAATGCAAAGTTACTATACTAATATGTCTTGAATACTGTGTTGTTAATTTTAATTGATGACACATGATTCAAGAGGGGAATCCTATTTGGCGCGCCAGGTCACCCGTGAGCGAATGGCGTGCAACCCCCTCGCACTGGGTGTTCATATGGGTCAGCCCATTTTCTGTTTTTTTTTCCTTTTCTCTTTTCTCTTTTTCTTTTTCTTTTCTGTTTTTCTTTTTTCCCTTTTCTCTTTTCTTTTTTACTTTTTCCTTTTTCTTTGGAAATTTGTTCATTGATTTAAAAAATGTTCATCAAATTAACAATTTGTTCATCCATTTTTTCAAAAAAAGTTCTTGAATACAAATTTTGTTGATCAAGTTAAAAAGTGTTCACCATATTCAAAATTTGTTCATCAAATACAAAAAACTGTTCATCATTATTAAAAATGCTTGTATTTTTATCAAAATAAAAAATATTCCTTCTTATGAAATCACGAACACTTTGGAATCAAGAACTGTTTTTGAATTCGGTGAACTTTTTTTTGAATCCGTGAACTTTTTCTGAAATCTCGAAAAAAACAGGGCACCACGCGCCCACATGGGCCGGCCAAGAGAGGCGCTGGTTAGTACTGGCCCGCAACGCACACCCCTCCTAGCGCATGTGTCATAAGTGGGCCGGTCCATGTAGAAGCTACTTCCACCGATTTTTTGAAGCTTCTACAAGCTTCTGATCAGTTTTGTGAAGCTTCTTTCGACCATTTTTTTCCTTTCTATTATGTGTCTTCCACCCATTTTTTTTTTCATTTTTGTGTTTTCATTTTCCCCGACGTGCATAGTTCTATCTTACCCGAGTCTGTCATTGCATGAACTTCGGACAACCGTCCGTAGCATCACTGCAATCTGCACCTCCGGTGACCGGCGAGCGCACCACGAGTCCAGGATGACGCCCTTCTCTTTTATTTGTTTGTAAGTTCTTCTTTCACTTCCAATTATCTTCTTATATGTTAAGAAATTCCAATTTCGTTTCTCTTAGAAAACCCTTGGTTTGTCACTCGTTAGGTCTTAAGTCTGGTAATAGTAAGCAGATAAATTTATCAAGAAGTGACAGTCCGCAAGTCAAAATATCGGTGATGATTCAAAACTCTCTAATTTTAAAGGGGTTAGGTTTCTCCGAAATGGAGACAAACGATTTGTATCATTTATTAATTAAGGGAGAATAGAGTTTGTTACTAATAACTTTGGAACGCCACATGAACCTTCTTTCTTCGCACCTGTGGTGATCCACAAGTTTGCCTCGGCCATGATGCTGTTGAGAAGGATTGGCTGATGGGCGCTCTTGTGACGAAATACCCAGATGTTTCCCTGTCCAAGACACTAGCGAAGACATGACGTTAGTGATCTTTGCAGAAAACTAGTTTTACAATTGATGAAGCTAGCATTTATTCTGCTATTTGCGACACCAACACTTGAGAGAGTTTTTTTTTTTGCAACCAATTTTATCGAGTATGATTTGGGTTATAGAATAGGTGATGGGCTCTTGTATCATTTTCTCATGACCAATGTTAAAACTGATGTATTCCGGTCTATTAGTACCGATGGTATTATGCGTATATCAAAAAATGTATGTTCACAAAGGGCTGCTACCATAAATATGTTCGGAATAAGGTATGGTCGTTTATGTTCCTATTTAATTTGTCTAGAATTTTCTTCATTTATAAAGCTTGACATCACAAGGTTTGGATCCTGGCATCGCCACCATCTTGTGCCCCACCTCGCCTGAATATTCGCCATAGCAGTGGTTGGAGGTGGCGTCTGCCCACGGCCGCGGCGGATTTTCTTTCCATGAACAGGAACGCGTGCTCGCCCAATGCATGCGTGTGTGTGTGCGCTTTTAACGGTCAACATGCCACGTGGCCCTGACGAGTGGGTCATATATGTCATAATCATCCTTTAATTTGAGCTCAGTCGGTCATTTTGAACAGGAGTGATAGTTTTTTTTGCCAAAAATTAGAGCTAAAGTGGTGGTTTGGGTCCTCCTCCTGCTCAACCTCGTTCATGTAGGCGAACATCTTCGCCTCCTCCGCGGCCTCTTGCGCCTTCATCTCTTGTCGGCGATGGCATCTTGCCTCTGCAGCCGACTCTGACCGGAGGGAATCGAAGATGGCCTGCTGCTCCACCTGCAAATCCCCGTCGCCAGCGTCCCCCACATCCTCCTCCTCCGGCTCATCCCCCTCCTCCTCGTCCTCCTCCACCACCTCCTCCTCGTGCTCCTGCTCCTCCTCCTCCGGATCCACTGCATTCGGAGGTAGCCCCGCGGCGATCCGGGCTTCGCGCCTAGCCCGGATCTGCTCAAGGAGCTCAAGCGGTGCTCCGGCTTCAGAAATGGCTTGCTCCTCACCCGACGCCGGGGGGGGGGGGCTGGTTACTAGACGGACGGGTGGAGTGGAAAGTGACGGCAGCGACGGACATGAGGAGGAAAATGTGGATGCATGGTAGGGTTTCGGTGCTGTCGGGCAATGCACTACGCGGCCGGCCGGAGCTGCGCCACGCGGCGCCACCGGTCCGATCACTACTAGAAAAAGGGATATAGATGGGATTGACACTAATGGCGCACCAGACAAGCGGTGCGCCATTAGTATATACTAATGGCGCACCACCTTCTGATACGCCATTAGAGTTGAAACTACTAATGGCGCACCTGGCGCAGGGTGCGCCATTAGTATCAAATTTTTTTTAACTAGTGCGCCTGTCCAAACATACTAATGGCGCATCCAGACACAGTGCGCCATTACTAGTTGTAACTAGTAATGGCGCACCTGGCCCAGGGTGCGCCATTAGTATCAAATTTTTTTTAACTAGTGCGCTTGTCCAAACATACTAATGGCGCATCCAGACACAGTGCACCATTACTAGTTGTAACTAGTAATGGCGCACCTGCCGGAAAGTGCGCCACTAATGTTGTTTTTTCTATTATATTTTTTATTCCCTTTTTTGCAAAACTACTAATGGCGCACTTTTCCACCGTGCGCCATTACTAGTTTAAACTAGTAATGGGACAGTGCGCCATTAGTATGTTTTTTTTTGCAAAACTACTAATGGCGCACCACCAGAAGGTGCGCCATTAGTAACCTGGATTACTAATGGCGCATTTAGAGTTGGTGCGCCATTAGTAAGTGGGCAGCAACAAGATATTTTGGACAGCCTCTCCTACCCACACTCACTTTCTCCCCACTTCATTCTCTCCACCTCCTCCTTGTCTCGGGTGCCTCCTCTTTTTCACCTCATTTCCACCATAGATTCATTCAATTTAAGTGGTTAAATTACCTTGTTTTGATAGGTAAGTAAGGGGGGAAGCTATATTTATGTTGTTCTCCCTACAACAATGTGCACATGCACTTTTTATGGCCTAGCTAGATCTATGTATGTTCGTGGTGTTGCATATGTTTGTGGTGTTGCATATGTGTTTGTGTTTGGAGGTGTACCGGTATTTGAAATGCGATAGTTGCCAATATTTTGCCGGAATGTTGATTCATTTCCGTTTCGGCGAGAATTTTGGCATTAAGCATTCTTTTTGGTCCTATTTTTAGGGAAAGTCATGCCAAATTTTTTCTTGGTTCTAAAATATCGTTTTGCTCTACCCCGCAGGCGACCATGGTCCGCATGATGACCGAAGGCATCGTGAATAGGTTTTTGAGGTCCGCGAAGGCCGAGATGCTTCAAAAGAACGAGACGGAGATAAGATGTCCGTGTCGAAGATGCAAGCTGAAGAGCCTTATTGCGGACCCGGAATCCGGGCAGGTGCGGGACCACCTGCTCTTGCGTGGTTTCATGGATGGCTATCGGTGGCAAGGTGATGAAGATGACTACGAAGTCGTCCATGGGGGCCGGGCAAGAAATGAGGAAGGGCAGCAAGACAACCACCGCGGCTCGGGCGGGCGAGAAGACGAAGAATCCCCAGGAGATGATCACGACGGTGATGCTGTACACAGTCATCATGTAGAAGATGCAGGACATGATGATGAGGAAGATGCCGGAGCAGACGACGGGCATGATCATGAAGATGATGATGCCGGCGGAGCAGACGACGCTGGACCATCGATGGGCTGGGTGCAGGACCCTCATATTCAAGAGCTGCTTCTCAAGCAGACGGATAACGCAAGAGCTGCCGCCCGAGAGAAAGCCAAGATGGATCAACTTGAGTTAGACGCGGTTACTCCATTGTATGAAGGATGCAGGCCCGAGGATACCCGCCTGAAAGTAACGCTCATGGCTCTGGAGATGAAGGTAAAACACAAAATGACCGACGCATGCTTCGACGAGAACATGTCATTCTGGCACGAACGTCTTCCCAAGGGGAACAAGTGCCCGACCAGTTTGGAGGAGGCGAAGAAAATCGTGTGTCCTCTGGATTTACCGCACGTGAAATACCATGTGTGCATGAACAATTGCATCATTTATCGGGACGAGCACGCGGAGTCTACCATATGTCCGGTGTGCGGCGTCACTCGATACAAGAAGAGGAAGAAAGCTCCTCGAAAAGTGGTGTGGTACTTTCCGATCACTCCTCGTCTGCAGCGGTATTTCGCGGACCCTAAGGTAGCAAAGCTCCTGCGTTGGCACGCGGATAGGGAGGAGAAGAAGCGAGAAGATGACGCAAATGATCCGGAGATAGATAAAAAAGACAAGATGCTGAGTCACCCTAAGGATGCGAGCCAGTGGCAAGCGTTGAACTTCGAAGACCTAGAATTTGGGAACGATCCAAGGAACATCGTGCTGGGCGCGAGCACCGATGGAGTCAATCCGTTTGGCAGCCAGAGAAGCACACATAGCACCTGGCCTGTGTTTGTGTGGATGTACAACCTTCCCCCCTGGTTGTGCATGAAGAGGAAGTACATTCACATGAGTATGCTAATTGAAGGACCGAAACAACCAGGGAACGACATCAATCTGTATCTGGGGCTGCTGAAAGAGGAGCTTGACACGCTGTGGAAAACGCCAGCCAATACGTGGGACGCCGCAGAGAAAGAATATTTCCCTATGAGAGCCGCGCTGCTCACGACGGTGCACGACTATCTCGGTTACGGATATGTCGCGGGGCAGGTGGTCCACGGATTTTCTGGATGCGTCAGGTGCATGGATGACACAACGTATCGCCAGCTAGATAGAGATCCCGGGTCTTCGAAAACCGTGTTCATGGGACATCGAAGGTGGCTTCGCGACGATGACCCGTGGAGAAAACGCAAGGATCTATTCGATGGTGAAACCGAACCCCGAGGACGCCCGCGTACGAGGAGCGGCGAGGAAATAGACGAGCTGTTGAAAAATTGGAAAGACTGCCCACTGCCGGGAAAGAAGCAAAAGGCGCCAGAGCCGGGAAAGAAGCGAAAGGCGCCAGAGCCGCTGCTGAAGGTATGGAAAACGAGGTCTGTTTTCTGGGACTTGCCGTACTGGAAGATCCACCGTGTGCCTCACAGCCTTGATGTCATGCATATCACGAAGAACGTGTGCGAGAGTCTGCTTGGTACCCTGCTCAACATGCCAGAGAGGACCAAAGATGGGCCGAAAGCAAGGGCAGACTTGAAATCAATGGGCATCAGGCAGGAGCTTCACGCTATATATGATGATGATGATGATGAGGCGAAGCAGGACACGGAAAGTCGTCGCAAAGGCAAAAAGGCCAAGAAGACCGGAAATGACTACCCTCCCGCGTGCTTCACTCTAAGTCAGGAGGAGATCGAGCAGTTTTTCACCTGCCTCGTAGGAGTAAAACTTCCTTACGGTTACGCGGGGAAGATAAGCAGATACCTAGACCTAGCGAAGCTGAAGTTCAGCGGGATGAAGTCTCACGACTGTCACGTGCTGATGACGCAGATACTTCCAGTTGCAATCCGTGGGATCATGGACGCGCACGTCCGTGAAACGCTATTTGGCCTATGCAACTTTTTCGACGTCATCTCTCGGAAGTCTGTTGGCGTGAGGCAACTCAGAAGGCTACAGGAAGAGATCGTGGTGATACTATGCGAGCTTGAGATGTACTTCCCGCCCGCATTCTTCGACGTTATGGTGCATCTGCTGGTCCATATCGTGGACGATATCATCCAACTCGGGCCGACGTTCCTGCACAGCATGATGCCGTTCGAAAGGATGAATGGTGTCATCAAAGGATACGTTCGCAACATGTCACGTCCAGAGGGAAGCATAGCCAGGGGCTTTCTGACCGAAGAGTGCATCTCCTACTGCACGAATTATCTAGGCATCGAGAACCCCGTTGGTCTGCCCGTCAACAGGCACCTCGGCAGGCTCGCTGGATGGGGTCACCGTGAGGGTCGCCGCGAAATGCATGTCGACTTCGAGGGTCGACTCGCCGACTTTGAAAGAGCAAACCTAGTCGCGCTACAACACATAGACGTGGTCGATCCTTGGGTGGTAGAGCACAAAACCTTTATTAAGAAGACGTACAATGACCGAGGCCAACAGAGGACGGACGGAGATATACTCAAAGAGCACAACTCATGTTTCACGCGTTGGTTCAAGCAGAAGCTTCTGTCGTACCCTTTACATGAGGATTCTTCCGCGGAAGAACAACTCATATTCGCCTTGTCACAGGGCGCCGAGCACAACCTGATGACCTATGAGGCGTACGATATCAACGGCTACACATTCTACACCGAGGCCAAGGACATGAAGAGCGATGGTTATCAGAACTCCGGGGTAACGATGGAATCCTACACCGGTAACGACAAGGACAGATACTACGGAAGGATCGAGGAGATCTGGGAGCTGAGCTACGCTGGAGAGAAGGTCCCGATGTTCCGTGTCAGATGGGCCAAGAGCGTCCTAAAAGAAGACCGGTATTTCACCACCATGGTTATACCCGAAGCCAAATCCAAGACCGCAGGCGCAAACGTCACCGCGAAAAATGAGCCATGGGTACTGGCTTCCCAAGTGGACCAATGCTTCTTCATTACCGACCCGTCAAAGCCCAGTCGTGTTGTCGTGAGGAGAGGCAAAAGGAAGATCATCGGAATGGATGGAGTAGCCAATGAGCAAGACTTCGACAAGTACGGCGACCCGAGAATCGAACATGACGACGATGATGAAGTAGCAGCATACACCACAAGAAGAAGCAGGACCACCCTACCTAAAGGACGTCCGTTCCACAGAAGAACTCCATTTGCGAAAAAGAAGGGCAAGAAGATTGTGAACAGATAGCTAGCTAAGATCGATTGTATTTAAATCGTAGCCTTCATTTCTCGATTGTATTTCATGGGCACTTTTTGAACTATCATGAATATTTTTAAATTTCATGGACACTCGATCTCGATCCCCCTCCATCTCGATCGCTATCCCACCTCGCCAGATCCGGTCCCCCTCGCCGCCGAGCACCCCCCGGTCCACCGGCCCCCCGCACCCCGCGCACCCTCCCCCGCTCCACCGGCATTACTGTTTGATGATATTTTTAAAAAAATTATTACTGTCTTATAAAAAATATTACTGTTATGATTTAAACAAGTTTGAACATATTTAAACACAAATAAATATCAAACAGCATTTTAAATGCATAAAAAAATTGTGGAGCCTGGGAATCGAACCCAGGACCTCCTGGTGTGAGAACTGGCTGCTGACCAGTCGAGCTAGTAGAGGGAACTTGGTGTGGATCAGGTCAGGTGGAAGATAACCTGTTGGCTCGAGCAGAAATCAAAAAAAAAATACTAATGGCGCACCAGGGTGAGGTGCGCCATTAGTATGGATGTACTTATGGCGCACCAGGGTGAGGTGCGCCATTAGTATGGATGTACCTGTTGGAAGATAACCTATCCCCTCTCTCTCCCTCGCCCTCGCCCTCGATCCCCTTCCCCTCTCCTCTCCCGACGCCGCTGCCCCGCCGCCTCGACGCCGCCCCGTCGTCCTCGTCTCCGCCCCGACGCCCCGACGCCGCTGCCCCTTCCCCTCTCCTCTCCCGACGCCGCTGCCCCGACCTCCTCCTCGCCCCTCGACGTCGCCCTCGATCCCCTTCCCCTCTCCTCTCCCGACGCCGCCGCCCCGTCGTCCTCGTCCTCGCCCTCCTCCTCGTCCGCGCCACCGCCGCGCCGCTCCGACCTCCTCCTTGTCCCCTCCGGCCTCCTCCGCCTCCTCAGGTACTGCCCCCACCTCTCCCTCCCCCTCCGGCCTCCTCCTTCCCCTTTGTAAATTTTAGGGTGTAGGGTTTGCAAATTTTAGGGTTAGGGCAGTAAATTTTAGGGCAAATCTAGCACAGTTAGCAAAGTTAGAAATCTTTTAGGAAATTAGGGTAGTAGCAAAAACAGTAGCAATTTAAAAAAACAGTACCAAAAAAATTAGGTATAAAAACAGTAGCAAATAAAAAATATTAGCAAATATAGCTAGGGTAATTTTGTTTAGGTATAAAAAACAGTAGCAATTTTAAAAGAATAGTAGCAATTTTAAAAACAGTAGCAAAAAAATTAGGTATAAAAACAGTAGCAAATAAAAAAAGAGTAGCAAATATAGCTAGGGAAATTTTGTTTAGGTATAAAAACAGTAGCAAATAAAAAAAGCAGTAGCAAATTAAAAAAACAGTAGCAAAAAATTAGGTATAAAAACAGTAGCAAATATAGCTAGGGCAATTTTGTTTAGGTATAAAAAACAGTAGCTACAATTTGTAAAAAGCATGAGCAACTGAAAAATCATCCTGAAATATAGCTAGGACAAACTTCAGTCTTTTTTTTGTTTGTAACAGAAACTACAGTAGTAAATATTTCCTGAAGTAAATATTTTCAGTCATTACAAATATGATGATGCACCCTCAGGTTTGTCAGGTTCAGCTAAGAAAAACAAACACATGTAAAAGCGACAAGGATGGCTCTCAGCCAAACCAAAGCAAGCTATCCATGTAAGAGATCAGCTCACTCCAACAACTTTACTTAGTCTATTACAAAAACCAAACAATCTCTTTCTGAAAGCGACTGTCGTTTAAAAGAAGCTCATCACACAATCAACTTCCAGCGTAGCTCGAAACTTTTTCAATCTTCAATTCTTTGCATACATTGGCACACACCCGACGTTCGTGAAACATCTCGGATGCCACCAGCAGTAACCTGCGCGTCCCTGCTACTGCTACCTGCAGATTGCACAAGTCAATTCTCTGTTTTATTTGCTTTAACATAACGGAATAACTAATGGTGGCTGCCTAATGATGACAGACTAAGTTTCTGATTTATTTTGTTATAGAAGTGTAGATTCATTGGTAGCAATTGTTTTCAGTGTCTCATGTTGCTTGTAGTGTTTTGTCCAAAATGTTGAATGATACTGCTTGGAGATGCATATATTGTTTCACCTCTTCACATGCCAATGTATTTTCCATGTTGTGATGGAGGCCTTTTTTGCCTTGTCCACCCGAGAGGCCCTTGAGTTTGCCGGAATGTCGATTAACTTCCGTTCCGGCAAATTCGGGTACTCCATATGTCCTATTTTCAGCAAAGGTCATGCTGAAATTTTCCGTGAATTTTAGCATGACTTTGCTAAAAATAGGACATATGGGGTACTTGTGACTAATGCATGGGCCGGGGTATCTTAGTAGTTAATTAAGTAGGATCAAGTGCCCCGGCGTACTTGTGACTAATGCATGGCTTTTAGGGTGCCTCGGTGTCGATAAAAACCGAAATGATGAAAGCTTAGGCTTTTAGGGTGCCTCGGCGTCGAAAAACCCTCAATGATAAAAGCTTAGCTTTTAGGATGCCTCGGTGTCGACAAACCCTAAATGATGAGACCATGATCTTGTTCCTTGACAATAACCAACTTTTTGACCAAACTTTGTTCCTATTTAGAGAGAAACATGGCCAACAACGATGAGGCCGGGGGTTCGGGCGTCAAGCCATTCTGGAAGCTGTCCCAGGAGATGGAGGAACAACCTCACTTGTATGAGGACGCCGCCTTCCCCACCGATCCTGAGACCACTGATGGTACCGCCGAGGATGACCCCACTGATGCCACCACTGATGGTGCCGCCGAGGATGCCACCACTGATGATGGCGGCGCACGCACAGATGGCAGCCAACCGAAGAGGCAACGGAAGGACCGGCGCCCGACCGTGCTCCGCACCCTCAAGGAGGAAGTTACTGAAGTGGACTCCGACGGGAATCCAACGGCGCCCGAACGAATAGTCAAGGGGTACTCGCTTCAGCTCGGGTGCATTCTCCGGAGCACCGTCTCGATCAACACCGAGAACCTGAGGCATCCTGACCGAGGGAATTTGCGCAACCTCCTCTTCACGAAGCTGCACGAACGATACAAGTTCCCCGCTGAATTTGAAAACACAAGCCTCAAAGGGAATAAAGTGAACAATGCTGCCCTCACGAAGATGAGCAAGGCCCTGTCTACTTGGAAAAGCAATGTGAAGAGAATGATCGAGAAAGGTGAGAGTTATGAGAAGATCAAGGAGAAAAATCCTTCGATCACCGAAGATGACTACAACGACTTCAAGATCAATTGCTCGAGCACCGCAAACTCCGAATCAAGTAAGTGGGGGAAAGAAATGCGGGAGCTGAACTTAGGGGAACACACACTCGGTCCCGGCGGTTACAGAGTGGCGGAGCCTATATGGGACAAGGAGGAGGCGGACCGTGCCGAGCAAGGCCTACCGCCCCTCTTCGATAAATACGGTGACAAGCAGACCAGGAACTTTGTCAGGGCCCGGTACAAGAAGGACCCGAAAACAAAGGAGCTTACCACGGATCCGAAGACCAGGGCGCTTGAGCTTGTTCTGGTAAGGAATACACCCCCGCGTAATTAGCTCCATATGGTTGCATTCTAATTAATGAAGCCAAATTTCTAAATGGTTCACATTCCTTCCGCAGGCGACTGAAAGCAGTAGCGCGGGGTCGACTAAGAGCAACCCTTGGGACACCACTCTAAATAGGGCGTTGAATGTAATGAAGAACAAGGATAAGCTCAGTAAGCCGACGTCAGCTGGTCGTGTGGCCGGCAAAGGCTTGTCGACAAAATGGTCGTCATACTATAACACTGGTGGGCGAAAGGAGAAAAAGACCAGCTCGGAAAGCCAGGCGCGCGAGGTTCAAGAACTCAGGGCACAGGTGGCGCGGATTCCGGAGATTGTCCAAGAGCAAGTGCAACAACAACTCGGAGCGACGATCACCGCCATTGTGCCTACCTTGATCCAGGGGATTAGTGCGTGGATTGCGGGCGGCCAACAGGGGCCGCCCCCGATTCCTAGCTTCACGGCCAGCAACTCGCAGAACGCGATGGCGGGGCCATTGGTGTCTCCGGCGGAGGCGGCATTGGTGTCTCCGACGCCGGCACGGGAGCTTAATGCACCCGGGTGTACGCCGGCCGGCACCTCTGCAGCAAGCGGCCCCTCCGTCAACTGCACGCCCGCCGTTGGTGGTGCCTCGACATTAGCCGAGCTCGACGCCATCATCACGGTAACTAATTAAGCCTCTCTCGGCCGAGGACTTCATCTCCTTGCCTTTGACTGGGCATCCCTAACGCCCTACATGTTTTCGCAGGGCGCCGCCGACGTTCCGTGCACTCTCCTGCACTTCGTGAACAACGAGTTGGTCGATGTCGCCAAGGGCAAAATCGTTCAACCGGGCAACCCCTTGTTCCACGGTACCCAGATGCCACCCAACTTGTTTAGGGTTCAACTGGTTCGGGTGCTGCCAGGCTGCGACGAGTTGTTACCTCCGATTCGACCCATCGGGGCCGACGATGATGACGTGATGACCCTCAGCGCCTGCCTGAGCTGGCCCCTGCTTTGGCCGAAGAGCCAGATTCGTTTGGGGGCGGGGGACACCACCCCAAAGACAACACCGCCAGTCGTGCCGGCGCCAAGTCGGCCCCATGGCAAGACCGCCGCAACGGTGCCGGACATCCCTATGCCACTGGATCCAAACATGCATATGGCACAGGATCAGAACGACGACGACGACGATACATTTGCCAACGTCGATCAGTACTTTGCCGATCATGGGGACGGTGGCGACTTCATGGGGCCTCCTTCTCAAGAACCCAACCCAACAAAAGACGTGTGCGATCTAGCTGGTACCGCGGAGAAGCCAAGTTGCAACAGGCGTCGTCTGCAGTTCAGCTCTCAGGAGACGCCTCCAGCTGCCGACTTCACCGAGCCTCAGATAGGCGAGGTGCGAAATATGATCAGCCCCAACACACTCAAGAAGGCGGTCTGTGAGCAGAACTCGGTCCCATTACAGGAGAAGAAGAAGGCACGCAAAAGAAAGACTAACAAGGGTGCGGGCCAGCCGGCACCGAGTACGATCCGTGCTCAGGACGGGCCACCTTCAACTGCGGATATCTCGAGGAGGGTGCATGTGGCGGGTAGGCCGATGCTACCGAGAAATATGCTCGATGCTGCAACCGGTGCTATGCGGAGTCTGCATGACAGTGTTCTTTCTTTGGAGAAGCGGCGTCTCGGAGAGAAGGATGTGGCATACCCGGTTTTCGCGGCCAAGGTGCCAGAGGGCAAGGGCTTTGTGGATAACTCCATCGGGGGTACGATCGTCCTGCGGTTTGATGACATCCACGCTATGTTGAACCTTCATCCGCTGCACTACACCTTCGTTCGGCTATTTTCGCTGAGTATGGAGATGCGGATCATTCGCGACAAGACCCCGGACATCGTGATAGTCGACCCCTTCTACATGCGTGCCAAGATCTTGGGCAGCGCTGGGGACCGGCAAGTCGCGAGTTCTTACCTCGAAGGCGTCATTCTGGCAAACCAAGATAAGGATAACTTCCTCGTGCCTTACTTTCCCGAGTAAGTCCTCCCCTCAACCGCCCCGTAACATATGAATTCTTAGATTTCGATCGTTTTTCTTTTAACATTCCGTGTTTTCTGCAGTGACACACATTGCACGCTCATCCTCCTAAGCCCCAAATATTCCATGGCCACGTATTTCGACCCGGACCGTCAGTCGAACGTAGACTACACAAATGTCAAGAAGGTTCTTGATGATGTTCTCCCCGGCTACGTCAAATCTGGAGGCACCTTCACCAGGCCTATTCGTAAGTACGGCAAGCACGTGTTCTCCCACAATACGACGTTCTGCTGCGTCAAGCAGCCGCCTGGCGGTCAGAAGGGTGCCTACTACGCCATCCATCACATGCGGGCGATCGTACGGGACCATCATCAACTTCTGCTACCGAGTAGACTCAAAGATTGGGCCGCGAGCGTGTCGGCAATCCAGGACGCGGACATCAGACAAGAATTCTTTCGCATCCAGTCGGAGTTTGCGGAAATCATCCATCAAGATGTCCTTCGTACCTCGGGGCAGTTCTACCTCAGAAATCAACCGTCCAACAGTGACATCGACACAATCCTACAAATGCAGGCTGACAACGCCCGTTGTTTCATGACTCCCACGATAGACGGCGGCTTCATCCACGCTCCGGTCCCTTGAGTCGAGTCGAAAGCAGTGATGCTGTGTCTAGTTCTGAAACATCGATTGGCTCATGTTGTAATTAAACTTTAATGAACTTGTAGTATGTCTCTTTGGTTTCGAGAGTCCTTCAACTTAGATGTAATCGATGCTATTAATGTCTTGCTTTTCTCTTCCGATCGTTCTGTTGCATACTTATATATTGCTTATGTATTGTCTGTGAATTGGTACTAACGTTTCGTTTGGCTACTGCATAGCGATGCCGTGGTATGTCGTGTACAAGGGTAAGGTTCCCGGAGTCTACGACGACTGGGAGGAGTGTCGGAGACAGGTTCACCGATTCAGCGGTAACAGTTACAAAGGGTACGCCACTAGGGCCGAGGCCGAATCTAGATACGCCCGCTATCTAGCGGGAGAGGGGAGGGAGCGTTGGAGGAACCGGATGAAGACGAGTTTCATCGTGATGATGCTCATCGTGATGACCGCAGCTCTCTTCTATGTGATGGTAGTTTAGATGATCGATATCGACTTGTAATGTGAAGACAAACTCGCGGTCTCGAGACTTGTAATATAATGTTCTATCTTTGTTCGGTCTTTTCAATTCGGAGACTAATATGATGAATTGTATTCGGAGACTAAAATGATGAATTGTATTCAGAGACTAATCTTCTATTGTATTCGATGAATCTGTTGTTGATGTGTGCTGTCTATATTTTGTCCAATTATACATTTTGTAACCTGTGCAAAAAACAGAAAATAAAAAAATAAAAAAACCTAATATTCATACTAATGGCGCATCACATCATAGTGCGCCATTAGTATGCCAAAGGATACTAATGGCGCATCACTAAACAGTGCGCCATTAGTATGCCGAAGTTACTAATGGCGCATCCTGTTGTTGTGCGCCATTAGTATGCCAAAGCACCTGGGTATACATGGCCCCCTGGGAGGCATACTAATGGCGCACTGTTGTATATACTAATGGCGCATCTGGGGTGCGCCATTAGTATACCAGATACTAATGGCGCACCAGTGGTGCGCCATTAGTAAAATATACTAATGGCGTGCTACTAATGACGCACCACTAATGCGCCATTAATGGCCAAATTAGGTGCGTCATTAGTAGGCCTTTTCCTAGTAGTGGATGGAGGAGACGAGCTTTGGACCGCCAGGTTTCCGGGCGTTTCCCCATGGGACCCATTCTTCAGTCCGACGTGGGGGGCAAGTCCGGACACCCCCGTATCTGCCCCATATTTGGGCTGGATATGAGGGGTGCCAGTCAGCCTAGGCGTTTGAGACCCGTTTGAGGCGTCCGTCTGGATGAAAAAACACGACCGATCAGTGACCGGGCGGCCCGCCCGGACGTATGAGGCGGGTTTGAGGCGCCCGGCTATAGATGCTCTTAACGTGGTATACTAGTTTTTGTTGGTCGAATTGTGGTACGTAGTTTTTGCTTTATAGTACTCCGCTAGGTCCAGATTGACACACCCCCACTCTCCATCGCTTTCCACTCCACCCCAACTCAATCACCAGCTGACCAGGCTGTTTCCCTCTCTTGGTCGCCGGTCGGTCTCTCCCAGTCCCCGGCCGTAAGTATATACTTCTCGCTTTCTTCAGAACGGCTACTATACGCATCCCCTGGCCCTGTGCACGCACGTAGAGACGAGTCGAGACGAGACAGCGTCGCAACTTTCCAGGGGAGGATGCGTGCGCCGCCGCGCCTGATGGACCAAAGCGCGAAACCTGACGACACTGTCCACCATGCATGCATGCAACTTACCAGCACTTCCGGTGGCTCCATTTGATCAGGAAGGGACCATCATCAACTTAATTAAGACACGGCCGGCCCAGCTTTCGTGCAGACATCCGGCCATAATTAAAGGTGGCAAAGAAGTCCATTAAGTAAGGCATCCGTCGTCGTTGCATGCATGCATGCATGGGCAACGGGTTAGCGACAGCGACCCCACAGAGAGAGACATTGTCAAAGCAGACGCAGTTTTTAAAATGGTTTTGGAATTTTAAAATTTGCAAGTCCTGTGGATAGACAACCCACTCTACTGCCGGAAGGTAGACATGAGTGCAGCAAACACTGGGACGGGTCGTAAAGCAAGCGATGTATATATACCATCTGTTGTAGTGTCTAGTGCTTCAAACCACTTCGCCTACTGAGCTACAGCTCCTGCCTCTCTAGTCTATCTCTACACTTCCATCTGAGCTGAGCGTGAAGAGTGATCAAATTTAAGCAGTATTCTCTAAAGACAGGATGGGGAGCTCCAGCTGCTTGTCAGTGGGTGCCGCTGTGATCCTGCTTCTGGTACTGGCTTCGGCAATGGAGGCCCAAGCCATCCGACTCGACGCGGAGACCCGGGCGTCAGTGAGCAGCAGCGGCAACCAAATGACTGCCGATGTAAGTGTTACGAATGAATTTCTCATCACCTGTTTATCTGAATCTCTGAACCCGTTTTCTTCAGATGCTAACGTGCTTGTGTTCTTGAAAAATGCAGAAACCAACTGGGAATAATGTCGTCGATGTGGTCAAGGCTTCTGCTAGCTCGACAAGCGAGTCGAAGAGGAGCGTCGATGTTGCCACGGGTGAAGTTAGGGCGGTGGCGCATAAGATGCCGGAGTTCCATGAGGACTACTACGGCCCGAGTGATCACAGCCCTAGGCACCACTGATGGAGCAAATTCTTCTCTATTTGCTTTGTTTGTGTTTCCTCTCTCGATCGATGATCTCTTGTAGAACAGAGTATTTATAGCTAGGTAGACGGTGACGGCTGTAAACTATTCATGTAAGCTCAAGCAGTGGGCACATGCATGGCAATAGATAGCGTTGATGTGCTAACATTCTTGGCAATACGAGGTTCAAATTTCAAGCAAGACGTGTGAGATGCTGTGTACCTCCTGACCGATCAGTCCTCGCGTGGGCTTGCACCATTACAGATTTACAAAACTATCACGATATTGTCACCGACACTTGATGTAACCAATTGGTTGCATCACAGCATCTCACATCAACATCAGGTGGCACTATCACCATATTACGCCTAGATTTTCAGCAACCTGATGACAGGAGCCAGTTTGTTGACGCAGAAGTGCGAAAGACAACTCTAATTATATGGATATATATTTGCAAACTCTGCAATAATTTATTGAGGGTTTTGTACACCAACCGGTGCAGAGGCCAGGGCTTTCAACATCCTTCCGGGAAAAAAATTTAATAACTACTCCCTTTGTCTCATAATTGAAGATGTTTTTTGACACTGGTATAGTGTCAGAAAACGTCTTACATTGTAGGACTTGAGGAAGTACAGACAAACAATGTAGTTGCAAGACTCCTGTTTTTTTTTTAAGCGTAGTTGCGAGACTCCTGTTTTCTCTGAAGAGTATTAGAGCGAGAATTTTTTTTAGAGAAAATGATCGAGAATTATTTTGAGTCCATGTACCAGTGAGCACTACGTAAACTGCCGGTGGTTGATTTGTGGGCAAAGCACACATACTAGTTCGGAGCCCATGCATACCAACCCCAAAGAGTGGAAGCGTTGCCGGATGCGGATATGCTGCAGTGCTGTTGGCCAAGTACTGCCGTACTTTACGTCCGGGCAGGACGGCGCACTAAATTATCCCAAAGCTACGTACAACCACTATTTCGCACATGCTCAATGATAACTAGATGATTGATTGAGCTTAGCCACCTTTTGCAAGGCAAGGATAAGTGTTTGTCACTAAAGAATGCAGTACATGCATGCCGTTCTCAAGATAGGTAATGTGTGCAGAAATGTCGTTGCTTTATAATATAAAGCGGGGAGACCCTTTTTCGTAAAAAATGTGTGCAGAAAAGCAAGAGAGGGTCGGCAAAAAAGACAAAAAAGAAGAAGAGAAAATAGCATTGTAGTATTATTTTTCGTAATCATTAGAAAGCAGGCTAACGTGGTACTCCAGTATTCAGCCAGAAATAACATACTACGGCCATGTTGTATATTGTGTGTGTTGTGCTCTCTGGGAAGCCGGATCCTCTAACATTAAGAAGCAAAGTCACAGTGCTACAATGCAATCCTAGTGTAAAATGAAGAAGGAATGTTAGAGACGTTTAGCAGATTATTTACTATTGATATTTACTGTAGATATAAATAATTTTATTTCACCATCAATTTGTTTGCATGTAATGATTATAAATGTACACATTAAATTTGTAATTTGCAAATTAATTTAAATCATTTTGGTCTTAATCATATGGATTGAAAGAAGGAAAGTTAGGGTATTGTAGTTTCTCTAACTTTGCTTCTTAATGTTAGAGGACCCGGTTCCGCTCTCTGGTACTCCCTCCGATCGTAAGTGTCGTGGTTTTAGTTCAAATTTGAACTACACTTATTTCCTCTTATTTCCGATCGGAGGGACACTAGTAGAAAACTGGGCTTTGGTCACAGGGCAATATTCACATTAATTCCGGTTCAGTCACGAACCGGGACTTATGTGAGCATTGGTCCCGGTTCGTGCGGCCAGGGGCCTGCCGGGCCTCGTGGGGGCATTGGTCCCGGTTAGTCCAGCCCCGTTGGTCCCGGTTGGTGGGACAAACCGGGACCAATGGGCCTCGCTCCTGGCCCACCACCATTGGTCCCGGTTGGTGGCTTGAACCGGGAGCAGGGCTCACCCTTTAGTCCCGGTTCATACCACAAACCGGGACTAAAGGGTTGGTCCTAGTAGCGGTCAGAGTTTAGTCCCACCTCGCCAACCGAAGGGCGCTCACACCTGTTTATAAGCCCGTCCCTCTCTGCCTTGTTGAGCTCCTCTCAAAGTGAAAATAGATGCCCTTATACAGGGAATTTGACCTAATTTCACAGTAAATTTCTTTGAATTTCATAGAAATTTATTATGAATTTAGGTTGAATTTTCTTTATAGGCGCATCTATGTTCATTTTTTATAGTAAATAAAATAAATAAACCTTAATAAAATAAATAAACCTTAATAAAATAAAATAAAATAAACTATAGTAACTAAAATAAATAAACCTTAACAAATTAAATAAAAATAGCAGCAGTAAAATAAATAAAAATAGCAGCAGTAAAATAAATAAAAACAAAATAAATAAAGTAAAATACATAAGTAATAAGAAACAAAATGGAATAAAATAAATAAGTTTTTTGTTGTAAGTAGAAACAAAAAAAATAAATAAAGCAAAAGAGAAAACAAAAAACAGAGAAAAAAATTATGCCACCTATTGGGCCACCACGGCCTGAATACGACTTGAAACCCATCCATGGGCCAGGATTCAGGCCCGCAAAAGGCCCAGTAGGCCCCACAGGCAAAGAGAACGGTTAGGCCCGAAAGCCAGCAGTTGAGAGGAGCTCGAGAGGGTGGGCGCAGCAGCGCTTATAAACCACTCTCGAGCTCTCTCAACTAGCGAGGTGGGACTAAACTTTTGACGCGGGGCAGCACAAGGCCTTTGGTCCCGGTTGGTGCCACCAACCGGGACTAAAGGCGGCATTGGTCCCGGTTCGTGGCACAAACCGGGACTAAAGGCCTGCCTATATATACCCCATCGCCACAGCAGAGCACTCCACAGTGCTCTGTTTTTTCTGGCCGGCGAGGGGAGGGCATTTGGGTGCTCTAGCTCACCTCCTATGCACATGAGGTGTTCGATGAAATGTCTGAGCCACACTAGTTAATCTTTCTTCTCTCGAAACTCGACCTCCGAGCTCCATTTTCCCCAAGATTTGTCTAGGTTTAGCGGTCCATCACGTCCCGTCCCCGTCTTCACCGCCGTCGATCGCCCGCGCCGATCTCGTCGCCAGCACCACCGTGGTGAGCCTCTTGTTCTTATCTTTTTTCTGAAAGAAAAAAATTCTTACTTTAGATAGATACTTGTCTAATTTTGTTACTTTTATTATTCCTTCTTATTACATAGTGCGATGGTTTTGTTATCCGCCCCCGTCGGCCCTCGTCCTGTCTATGATTCGGATGTGGTATATATTATCTTTTTATAACTATTTGGTTCATTTATTGTTTATGACAAATATGCCGACCAACGTGACATAGATTTTATTTATCTAGGAGGTGGTTGAACCGGAAATTCTAACCGACCCTATTGTCGAGAGGTTAAATTTAGTTGAAGAAGAAAACAATTACTTGAAGGAAAAAATAAAAAAAATTGAGGAGGAGAAGATGATATTGGAGTTGCATGTTGCGGATGTCGTCGATGATCACAAGATCAAGATGGATGCAATGCGCTTGAAGATTAGAAAGATTAGAAAATATGCCATTCATACCGAGGCTTGGTATCATTATGCCGTTGGATCAATTGTTACCTTGGTTGCGATTATGATCGCATTTGTTTTCGCATTGAAATGTTTTACATAGTTTCAATGTATGGTTTAATTAATTAGATGCTCTGGAGAGCTATATATATGTTGTTAGATGAGAACTATGTATGTACTTTGGTTTTAATGTGATGATGAACTTCTATTAATTTGGTCACTTAATTGTCTATTCATGATGTTCTGTAATGGTTTTTGACACACTTAATTATATATAATGCACGCAGATGAACCGGCAAAGGATGTACGGTGACAGACACACCTCCGAGTACATTAAGGGCGTGCATGATTTTCTCGAAGTGGCTGAGGCAAACAAGCAGAATGGTTTTATGTGTTGTCCATGCCCTATATGTGGGAATACGAAGTCTTACTCTGACCGGAAAATCCTTCACACCCACCTGCTTTACAAGGGTTTCATGCCACACTATAATGTTTGGACGAGGCACGGAGAAATAGGGGTTATGATGGAAGACGGCGAAGAAGAAGAGGACGATGACAACTATGTGCCCCCTGAATACGGTGATGCTACAATGGGGGAAGCTGCTGAAGATTAAGAGGAACCAGACGATGTGCCCAATGATGCTGCAAGGGGGGAAGCTGCTGAAGATCAAGAGGAACCAGTGCCCGATGATGATGATCTCCGCTGGGTCATTGTCGATGCAAGGACGCAATGCGAAAGTCAAAAGGAGAAGCTGAAGTTCGATCGCATGTTAGAGGATCACAAAAAAGGGTTGTACCCCAATTGCGAAGATGGCAACACAAAGCTCGGTACCGTACTGGAATTGCTGCAGTGGAAGGCAGAGAATGCTGTGCCTGACAAAGGATTTGAGAAGCTATTGAAAATATTGAAGAAGAAGCTTCCAAAGGATAACGAATTGCCCGACAGTACATACGCAGCAAAGAAGGTCGTATGCCCTCTAGGATTGGAGGTGCAGAAGATACATGCATGCCCTAATGACTGCATCCTCTACCGCGGTGCGTACAAGGATCTGAACGCATGCCCGGTATGGGAAGACAAAAGATACACCTGAGGCACGGGAGGACCTGCAACGTTTGCACGAAAAAGACGGCATGCCTCCGAAGCAGTATGAAGGTCCTGCGAGCTACGCTCTTACGAAAGAAGAGAAAGAAATCTTCTTTGAATGCCTGCTCAGTATGAAGGTCCCGACTGGCTTCTCGTCGAATATAAAGGGAATAATAAATATGCCAGAGAAAAAGTTCCAGAACCTAAAGTCTCATGATTGCCACGTGATTATGACGCAACTGCTTCCGGTTGCATTGAGGGGGCTTCTATCGGAAAACGTCCGATTAGCCATTGTGAAGCTATGTGCATTCCTCAATGCAATCTCTCAGAAGGTGATCGATCCAGAAATCATACCAAGGCTAAGGAGTGATGTGGCGCAATGTCTTGTCAGTTTCGAGCTGGTGTTCCCACCATCCTTCTTCAATATCATGACGCACGTCCTAGTTCATCTAGTTGACGAGATTGTCATTCCGGGGCCCGTATTTCTACACAATATGTTCCCCTTTGAGAGGTTCATGGGAGTCCTAAAGAAATATGTCCGTAACCGCTCTAGGCCAGAAGGAAGCATCTCCATCGGCCATCAAACAGAGGATGTCATTGGGTTTTGTGTTGAATTCATTCCTGGCCTTAAGAAGATAGGTCTCCCTAAATCGCGGTATGAGGGGAGACTGACTGGAAAAGGCACGCTTGGAGGGGACTCAATAATATGCAGGGACGAATATTCTTGGTCTCAAGCACACTACACAGTTCTACAGAACTCTACCTTGGTGACCCCGTATGTCGATGAACACAAGAACAGTCTGCGCTCCAAACACCCGGAGCAGTGTGACGACTGGATTACATGTGAACACATCAGGACTTTCAGCAGTTGGTTGGAAACACGTCTCAAAGGTGACACCACTGTTTGTGATGAGTTGTACTCGTTGTCCAGGGGACCATCTTCGACTGTATTGATTTACAAAGGATACGAGATAAATGGGAATACATTTTAGACGATCGCCCAAGATCAAAAGAGCACCAACCAAAACAGCGGTGTCCGCTTTGATGCAGCAACCGAGAGGGGAAAGGACACATATTATGGTTACATAATGGACATATGGGAACTTGACTACGGACATGATTTTAAGGTCCCTTTGTTTAAGTGCAAATGGGTCAATCTGTCAGGAGGCGGGGTACAGGTAGACCCACAGTACGGAATGACAACAGTGGATCTGAACAATCTTGGGTACACTGACGAACCGTTCGTCCTAGCCAATGATGTGGCACAGGTTATCTATTTGAAGGACATGTCTACCAGACCGAGAAAAAGAAAAGATAAGGAAGCGAATACATCATACGATGAGGCAAAGTGCCACATAGTTCTTTCAAGAAAAAGGGACATTGTGGGAGTGGAGGGCAAGAAAGACATGTCTGAAGATTATGAAAAGTTTCATGAAATTCCTCCCTTCAAAGTCAAGGCTGACCCAAGCATCCTGATAAACGATGAAGATTATCCATGGTTACGGCGCAATAAGCAAATGACACAAGCGAAGAAAAAGTGAAGACTTTCTCCCGCAACTATTATGATGATACCATGCCAACTTTGTAACAGACGAGTATGATACCATTGTCCGTTTTGTACACGAAGTGCATCTAGTTTTTGGCGTAACCCTCTCAACTTTCTTGCACATGCTATGTGGATGAAATGATGATACCATGCCAACTTTCAATCTTTTCAGAGTTCATTTGAAATGCTTTTCAATTTTAGGGTCTTATAGCTCAAAATAATTAGTAAATGCATGAAAAATAACAGGCCAAAATTTAAAAATTATGCCACCTACTGGGCCACCACGGCCTGAATACGATTAGAAACCCATCCATGGGCCAGGATTCAGGCCCGCAGAAGGCCCAGTAGGCCCACAGGCATGTACAGAGAGGTTAGGCCCGTAAGCCTGCTTTAGAGAGGAGCTCGACAGCTCAGGTGCACCGCACCTTATAAACAGGTGCGGCTCTCTCTCAGCTAGCGAGGTGGGACTAAACTCCCACCACCACGCCGCTGTGCAAGGCCATTGGTCCCGGTTGGTGGCACGAACCGGGACCAATTCCACCCTTTGGTCCCGGTTGGTGCCACGAACCGGTACTAATGAGGCTGTGGCCCCACGAGCACCTTTAGTACCGGTTCGTGGCACGAACCGGTACTATAGTTTCTTACTAAGCAGTTTTTTAGTCCCACCTCGCTAGCTGAGAGGCACTAGGAGCGGTTTATAAGCCCTGAGTGCAGAGACGATGAAGAAGAGGCGCAATGCTCACCTTCACGTTGCTTAGCTTCAAGCCTTGAGGAATAAGGTAGACTGCATGGAGCTATGTGCAGTGCAGTCTGCACTATTCCGAAAGGCTTGAAGCTAATCAACGAGCATTGCGCCTCTTTTTTATTTTTAATAACTTATTACAACTCCGGACTTCTTGTGTTACGACAAAATAAAATAAACTTTAATAAAATTTATGAAACTAAAATTAACAAAGTATTTTCTGTTCAAAACATTATAAGAAACCTCTAGTATTATCGAAACTAAAATCATATAAAATTGATGCAACTAAAATTATCGAAGTATTTTCTGTTCAAAATCATTGAAAGCAAAAATAATTTTCATAATGAACTTTGGACCCGGTTGGTGGCACGAACCGGTGACGGTGAAATTGAAAATCACTACAAAATGAATAGCAGAAAATAAATAATGCAGAAAAGAAAAAAAAACTATATAATTTTTTTATATTCACAAAGAAACTAAATACAGCAAAAAAATTAGTCGGAAATAAATAGAAGAAAATTACATAAAAAATTGTTGGGGCGCTGCCCGCTGGGCCTGCCAACCCTAGGGTTTGCAAATACAGGCCCAGAAGGGCTAGAAGGCTCAACGGGCAGCGCGCCAAAGTTAGGCCCAGAAGCCTGCTTTAGTGAGGAGCTCGACAGCTCAGGCGCACCGCACCTTATAAACAGGTGCGGCTCTCTCTCAGCTAGCGAGGTGGGACTAAACTGCCACCACCACGCCGTTGTGCAAGGCCATTGGTCCCGGTTGATGGCACGAACCGGGACCAATGCCACCCTTTGGTCCCGGTTCGTGGCACCAACCGAGACCAATGCCCCCCTTTAGTCCCGGTTGGTGCCACCAACCGGGACCAAAGGCGGCGGCCTTTGGTCCCGGTTGGTGGCACCAACCGGGACTAATGCCCACCTTTAGTCCCGGTTGGTGCCACGAACCGGGACTAAAGGCTTTGCTATATAAGTTCACACTTAGGAAATTTTCACTCTCACCTTGCAGTTGCCGCCCCGACGACGCCCGCCGCCCCCGCCGTCGCCGTCGCCGTCGCCCACGCCCTCGCCGTCGCCCGCCGTTGCCCGCGCCCTCGCCGTCAGCCGCGCCCCTGCCCCGACGCGCGCCGCCCCGGCCCGTCCCCGTCGTCGCCGTCGCCCTGCCCCGCCCTTCGCCGCCGTCGCCCCCTACCACGAGCGCGCGCCCACTGCCCCGTCGCCATCCTCGCCGCCGACCCCGCGGTCCTCCTCACCTTGGTCCGGCCGGCGTCCTCCCTAGCATATGCTTGTTTTTTTCATATATATGCTTGTTTTTTTATATATATGATGATATATATGCTTGTTATCATAATTGTTTTTGTTCATATATATATGTAATGATTTTTTTATAGAATATGATGTTTTTCTCATAGATGATCACATATATGATGTATGCATGGATGTGGATGAAATAAGATATTTTTTTGTTCATAGAACATGATGAAATATGAACAATGCATTAGGCAAAACCTTTACTTTTTTTCGAAATTTTCTATTTGAACATTTTTTTATGAATGAGAGGAAAAAGGAAAATAAGAAGAGGAAGAAAGGAGAAGAAGAGGAGAGGAAGAAGAGGAGAAATAAATAAGAAGAGGAAAAAAGAAGAAAAAGAAGAGGAGAAGAAGAAAGGAATAGAAGAGAAGAAGAAAAAATAGAAAAAATTCTATTTAGAAAAAATTCTATTTTTTCTTCTTCTCTCCTCTATTCCTTTCTTCTTCTCCTCTTTTTTTTCTTCTTTTTTTCTTCGATCTTCTCCTCTATTCCTTTTCTTCTTCTCCTCTTTTTATTTCTTCTTCATTTTCTTATGTTTTATCGGGTCTGTCGTCGTCGATATACCCCTGTCCCGATAACTTCAACACGAGGGGGGGTCGATATACCCCCTCCCCGATAATATTATTTTCCCATGTACGTATGTCGTCGTTGTCGATATAACCCCCTCCCGATAACTTCAACACGTGGGGGGGGGGGGTCGATATACCCCCTCCCCGATAACATTATTTTCCCATGTATGTATGTCGTCGTTGTCGATATATATAACTCCCTCCCAGATAACTTTGACATGATGGACGGTCGATATTTATATCCGCTCTCGACCGTGATAACTTATACCACGGGAGCACCCCCGGCCCTCTCGCTCGACCAAAACTCTTGAGGACACCCAAACCCTAGAAAAAAATGATGTCGGTCTCCTACCCCCTCCCGCCGCGCCCCTACCCTTGAAGCGTTGCCGAGGCCACCCCAAACCCAGAATAAGCTAGGTCTACGTTTGCACTAATATATCCACCTGCTGTCATGTTTGTGTAATAATTGCCATGTTGTAATATTTGCAGAAACAATGGAGCACGGACGAGACGAGCAAGCAGAAGAGGTGTTGGGGGACATAATCTTAGCCGGAGGTGATATCTTGTCGTATCTTAATGACAATGATGGTCTGGAAGAACAGGGTGAAGAAGCAGGCTACGGTGATCGAAGAGTGGAGGAGGAAAGACATGATTATGATGGCTCCGGTGACCCAATGCTGGTGCAAGAAGGAGCCCGTGGTGACGGCTCCGGTGACCGAACAGAGTCCGGCCAGGTAAATATATTAGTTAAGCCTGTGCTGACTAGCTAATTGATGCATTCATTGTTTTGGTATGTACACATATTAATTAACACTCGTCTTTCTTCTTTTTTCTAGCTCTCCGGATCGAGCACAACTTCGGTAAAGAGACGAGGCCCGAAGAGAAAGTTGCGCTCGGATGAAAGGTTTGAGATCACAGCAATCGCGCGCGACGGCCAACCGATTGAACCCATCCGGACAAAGGATGCATTTGCTGCTCAGTGCGGGGTTCTAGTTAGGGACAAGATCCCGATCAGCATCCACAAATGGTATAAGCCTAAGAAGGAAGACCCTGAGGTGTCTTATGTCAATGATATGCAGAAAGATGATCTTTGGACTGAGCTGAAGGCAAATTTCACCCTACCGCCAGAGGAGGATCCGAAGAAGCCAGTTAAAGAGCAATTAATCAAGTCTCATGCTCTTAAGAAGATGGCAGACCTATTCAGGAGGTGGAAGAATGAGCTGAAAACGTTTGTCGACAAAGAAGAGACACCAGAATTCATCGGCCGGTATGAGAAGATCAGAGATCACTGGCCCGCATTTGTGGCCCACAAGACATCGGAAAAGAGTAAGAAGATGTCAGCGACAAACAAGAAGAATGCTGCAAAGAAGAAGCTTCACCATCGCACGGGGTCAGGTGGCTACCTCAAAGCCCGGCCTAAGTGGGCCAAGGCTGAGAATGATCTGCTTGAAAAAGGGATCAAACCACAGACAATGAACTGGACAGACCGTTGCCGGACTTGGTTCTTCGGGGCTGGCGGAACCTTGGACCCTGTATCAAGGAGGTGCGTTTGGACGAACGAGCTTTTGAGAATACCAATCAAGAAGATTCAGCAATATATTGATGCAGCGCAGGAAGGGACGTTCGTTCCAGACAGACAGAACGACGAGCTCACAATGGCCCTCGGGAATCCTGAGCACCCTGGACGGACAGGAGGCACGCCAGGCTCCGTTCCGTGGATGCTGGTTTTCCGGACGCGGGCGGTTACAAAAGCCAGGAGAGGAGGAAAAAAGTGGAGCAGATCCAAATTCAGAAGCTGCACGAAAGGGTTCAAGCGCTAGAGGAACGAGACGGCAGTCGACATGCCGAAACTACCCCCGAAGCTACACCGCCATCTCAGCGGAGAAGCAGCGTGGCTTCCACCGAGCTGCTTCACCCGGAGCATGTCTTGACGGCTCCTGCTAGCTACCCCGTGGATGCTATCACAGAGTCTCAACATTGCCACCTTATGACGCAATGGGAGAACTTCAAAGTCAAGGCGGCTGTCGGCTCTGTTCGACCTCCTGAACCCGGCGCAACTTTTCACTGTCGTCCGATTCCAGAAGGATATGCTAGGGTGACGGTGGACGAAATAACGGAGGGATTTGAGGACCTCCAGCTTGACCACCCTACCGGTGAAGGGGAGACTCGGCTGGGTTCTCCTCTGAAGACTCCATGCCTATGGCGGAAGGAGCTCATCAACCTTCCGAACTGGACGCCTCCGGCGAGTAAGGGCACTCCGCCTCCTCCTCCGGCGAGTGATCAGGGCACTCAGCCTCCTTCTCCGGTGCGTGGCGTCACTCCGCCTCCTCCTCCGGCGAGTGATCAGGGCACTCAGCCTCCTTCTCCGGCGCGTGGCGGCACTCCGCCTCCTTCTCCGCCTGCACCGGCGCGCCAGAGCAGCCAGCCTCCTCCTTCTCCGCCTCGTCAGCAAGGGCGGAAGAGACCTGCCGCCGCTCCGACTGCTCCGGCGCGTCGTAGTCCTTCTCCTCCGCCTCGTAAGCAAGGAAAGAAGACAGCCGCAGCCGCTCCGTCTGCTCTGCCGGCGTCTAGCAGTACAGCTGCCAGAGGCGGGAGGCAATACAGATTCGGTCCTTCTCTGAAGACTCCAGAGAAGTTACCATACGAGAGGACCGAGGAGGAAACAAGGAAGATCGTGCGAGCCGAAGTGACAAACTTCTTTGAAGGGGTGAAAGCAAAGAAACATCCACCTCCGGAGGAGAAGGTAGATCCGGTGAAAGCAAAGCGCACTCTGGTTGCCCTGACAAAACCACCAAAGTCTCCGCCGAGAGGCAACTATGAGCGCATTCTTGCAAAGACATATGCCGAAGCGGAGCGGTCGGGAAGTACTGTCAGTGATCAAAGGTTAAAAGAACGACGAGCTGGGAAAAAAATTGCCCAGCTCGGCGAACAAGCGAACCAATCGTGCCCCCCGCTCAAGGTGTCAAAAGACATCGTCGCTAATGATCCGAGGATGGTGGCCGGTTATAGCAATCTTGGAGATTACCTGCCCGATGATGTACATTATGAAATCATGGAGGTGGACGAACACAAATACCATTACGGGAAGCCTCTCGTCAAAGATGAAAGATCTCTAACAACGATGATGCGAAGATTACATGATTGGTACATGAAAACCTGCAGAGAGTCTGATGGGATGAATACTTTGACGCTGAGAGTTAAACCGGAGCTTGACCTCGTTGGAATTGAACTGCTGAATGTTCCATTTGAGGAGTTCTTCCAGTTTTTCAATCAAAAGGCCCTCGATAAAACAATGATCACTTGCTACTGTTTGTAAGTAGTACTACTTCTGTCATTAAGTCTCTCTATATAGGTCAGCTCTTTCATTGCATGTATTTATAATTATCCTCACTATATTATGCAGATTGAAGATCGCCGAATTGAAGAAAAGACAAATCGGTGATATTGGGTTCATTAACACAAATCTCATAGATGCATATACGGTTGAAAAACATGCCAAAGAAGCCGAGGCCAACTTGCTACGATCGTTGGTATTGAATCAAAACAAAGATATAATACTCTTTCCTTACAACTTCAAGTGAGTGTTACTGTCTTGTGCATATTCGGTTTCCCTTATTAATCCAGGTTATGGTAATGTAATTGATGACTTATGCATGCATGCGCAGCTTCCACTATATTCTCCTAGAGATTAAGCTTGAGCAGGGAGTAGTAACCGTCTTAGACTCGAGACGAAAAGATCCCAGGACTATGCGAACATGACTCAAATGCTCGAGAAGTAAGTTAAATCGATCATTATCCACCATATCAGCAACTTTGTTCATTTCCTGATATCAAGTAATTGTTTTCTTTGTCTATAAGGGTTTGGAGAAAATTCATCACAAAAGCTCCGGGACTGCCGAAGAAGCTGCAATTTAGACACCCGAAAGTAAGTACTATAGTAGCATGTTCCGCACATCTCCTAGTGATTCAAGCGCTAGTTTCATCAATACCATTTAGCATGCTTGCTTATCAGTTAGATTAACCTCTATTTCTTGTAAAGTGGTTGTGGCAGGAACAAGGGAATGATTTCTGTGGATACTACGTTTGCGAGTCTATCCGCCACACGACCTGTGAACGGGGCTACTCTGACGAACAATATGAAGTGCGTAAGCAATAATATTCACAATTTTATTTTATTACCATCATTTGTGTCGAGTTTCATTTATTCATATATATATATATATATATATATATATATATATATATATATATATATATATATGTATTGACCCCCTTCTTCAAATTAGATGTTTCGGATGCGGGATGAACTCCTAGCAGAAGATCGTATGCGAGCAATTCAAGAGGAATTGGCGGCATTCTTCTTTGACCACGTGATCGCTGAAAACGGAGAATACTATGTGGACCCTGTGTTCTTACAATTTAATTAGGAGATTATATTGTAAGAGATAATTATTGTATATATGTAGCCGGTAATGTCAGATAGATATACGAGAACTTGTTGTTCGACCAATCTCTCGAGAAGGAGAGGTGGTCGATATCACTTCTCTCTGTATGCATATGTTCATGACGATCTTCTGTTTCCTTCATTTGCTTACTAGCTAGCGTGTCTAGTCCTCTCCATACGTATATAGTACGTAGCGTCGACCAAGCACGGAGATAAGAGAGGACACTTCTCTCTATTAATTAGCTAGCTAACACAATATATGAAACACCTAAATTAACCCCCCAAAACCCCCCAACCCCCCCCCCCTTTCAAAACAAAAAAACAAAAACCCCAGCCCCTGAAATGCTGACGCGTGGATGCCTATCGGTCCCGGTTGGTGACACCAACCGGGACAAAAGGCCCTGGCTATTGGTCCCGGTTGGTGGCACCAAGCGGGATCAAAGACCCCCCTGCCTGGGCTGGCAGCAGCGGCCACATGGAGGACCTTCTGTCCCGGTTCGTGTAAGAACCGGGACTAAAGGGTTAGGGCTTTAGTAACGACCCTTTAGTCCCGGTTCGAAAACTTGGACAAAAGGCCCTTACAAACCGGGGTAAAAGCCCCTTTTCCTACTAGTGGGAGTATATTTAGTTCAAACAGGACCTATATGATCACCAGGAAAACATAATATAGAACATGTACAGAGCTAGAGCCACCATTCTGAGCACGTAAACGTTACATCCAATGCGTGTCCGCAGATTAGTCTAACATAACCGCCAGTCTGTTCTCTTCTCCCTGTAGACGCTTTCAGAAGACGCAGCCTCTGTCAATGCACCTATGTCGTTAGCTAGACTAGACAGACCGGCACCCAACCTTCCAGGACCGGGCAATGCGTGCGGCACCAGGAACCAAACCCAAGAACCTAAAGCTTCTTGTGCTTAGCAGTTAATTTAAAGTGTTGTATTTGGTTAAGTACTAAGGAACAAACTAGTGGCTTAAACAAATTGTTCATGGCCCAACTTTTGTGGAAACATCCTCCCGATTAGGGTGGCATGCAAGGACGTACCCTATTAATTAAAGTAAGTTAATGGCAGTGATCCAGAGACATTTTGCACTCAGAAGTGGTAGTTGTTTAATTTGTATATGCTATTGACAAACCACTCCTGACAGACATTAGTGCAGCAAACACCGGGACGGGTTGCAAAGCTGAATGCATATATACCATCTCTCACGAGATTAGATGCATGCTTCAGTTCAAACGACTTCATTAGCCTAGCTAACCTCTGCTCTCTACACCCTCTTCTGAGCTGAAGACTCGCTGAAGTATACTCTCCATCTAGTCAATGACATTGATCTCTCACAAGATGAGGAGTTGCAGTTCCAGATACTTGACACTGGCTGCAGCCGTGATCTTGCTTCTGGTACTAATGGCGGCCACAGAGGCTGAAGCCATCCGGCTAGATGCAGAGGCGCGGGCATCACTCAGCAGCAGCGGTGGCAACTCAATGTCGTCAATGAAGGAAATGACTGGGCCTAATGCCATCGAGGGATCTGCTGGCTCGACAAGCGAGACAAAGAGGAACGTCCACGTTGCTGCAGATGAAGTTAGCGCGGCAGCTCATAAGTTGCCGGAGTTTCATGAGGACTACTATGGTCCAAAAGATCACAGCCCTAGGCACCATTGATGGAGCAAATCCTTCTATATTTCCTCTCTTGATCGATGATCTCTGTCTAGAACTGACTAGCTAGCTAGGTAGATACAACGGCTGCAGGCTGATAGAATTACTTTGTAAAACTCATGTAAGCTCACACAGTGGGCACATGACATAGCGTTGATGTGCTAACATTCTTGGCAATGCGATTTCAAGTAACATATGTGAGCTGTTGCCTGCCTCTTGATAGATCAGTCTCGTGTGGGCTTGCATCATTACAGATTTACAAAGTTTTCATGATTTTCAGTAACCTGTGACGACGACCTGCATATAGAACCACCAATTTGTAACAAGCACGAACGATGTAGCAGTTGCAAGACTCTCTTCACGCCTAGCCAGCGAGAGTTTTTAGAGAGAGTTGTAGTAGGTGCATGTGCCAGTCAGCACTATGTCCACTGCCGGTGGTTGTATATCTGCCAACAGGGGAAGCGTTGCCGGATATGCTGCAGTGCTGTTGGCCAAGGACTGCTGTACTTTGGTATGTCCGGGCAGGACGGCTCACTAAAGTATTCCGATTCTGCATAGTATATGCACCCACTGTTTCTCACACATGCTCAATGATAACTACTCCCTCCGTACCTAAATATAAGTCTTTCTAGATATTTCAATAGGACTACATATGGATGTATATAGACGTATTTTAGAGTGTAGGTTCACTCATTTTGCTCCGTATCTAGTCCACATTAGAATTCTCTAAAAAAACTTATATTTAGGAACGGAGGAAGTAGATGATTGATGGGGCTAGGTGGTCACCTTTTGGAAGGCAACGATAAGTGGTGTAACTAAAGAATGCAGTACATGACACTCTCAAGGTGGCAGTTTGTAAAAAAACGGCAGAGGGAGTTAAAGAGGAAATGTCGCCATGGAGGGGGAGGACGAAGAAATCGGTTCATGTAGAAAACATTTACGGGCAACTCGCATATGGTGCCCGCATTGGAGCATCTCTGGCCGAACCCCTATCCTATAACTTTCTATGAAAAATGTCCAATTTCTTTCATTTCTTGGGCACGTACATTTGAAACAAATGCACCATATTTCATCAACAGTATGAATGATTCAAATGCATCATATACAACAGTTCGACTACAAATATACATATAATTCATCCAATCCAGTAACTCAATTTAAAACATGCATATACTTCATCCAAAAGCCACCAAATCGATCAAGTTTATAAAAAAACACCACATAGCGTGTCTTATGTCTTGGACCAACCTCTATCAAGTTCATGCTACACAAAATCAAGCCCTCCCATGCCCAACATCACCACCACCATTACCACGGCCACCAATCACCATGGCCGGCACCATCACCACCACCGCCACCATCACCACTAGGGCATACATCAACTTGGCAAAAATCTCACCACGAGTGAGTTGCCAATATTGCCTTGTCGTGTCATCCATCGTGCTCGGATCCATGAACATGATAGCACACTCTTCTGCCTTCTTCTCTTTTGCAAGACTGTCCTCCTCGAGTGCAATCCCGTATCTTCCACTTCCACCTTCCTCGCTTCGGCCGCCACCTTTTCTCTCCACTTCTAATCCTCCATGAACATGAGCTCGTTCGACCTTGCCATATTCTCTACCTTCCTTTCAGTTGCCAATGCTTTCTTGATCTTGATCATATCACAAAGCTCCTCTTGGTACACGTCGATGCCTCCATTTTTCTTTCCCGCTTATGCGATCTTTTGCCCATCTGGCCTAGTGTGAGGATTATCATCATGCTCATCGTCAACATCAACCGATATGCTAATTATTGCCCTCCATGGAGTGGTTTCAAAGTTTATCCTTATCCACCTACCATGGCCAACTAGCTCCTTGTACCAATGGTGCAACACAAACGGTTTGCAACCACCATTCTTGCTGTGTTGCTTGTATAGGTCTTGGATGATAGACACATAGTCATTGATTGTCACACCACTCGGTGGTGAGGTTGACTTAATCAACACAACCAAACCATCGATTGCATTGATCTTGGATCACACCCCACCGGTGGGCAATAGAACCTTGAGCACAGTTGGAGGGAACAACCACATTTGCTCGAGTAGCTCTTCAATTCTTTGTCAAAACCTCTCCTTCATTTCACTGGTACCAACCTAGACACCAAAGGACGGATTCATCCAAGCAAAACACAAAGCAATGTCTTCTTGGCTACGATAGTTCACTGATCTTGTCTTCTACACACTTGTTTGTGTCTCCACAAGCTCATTGTGTTGGAAATATGCCCTAGACGCAATAATAAAGGGGTTATTATTATATTTCCTTAATCATGATAAAGGTTTATTATTCATGCTATAATTGTATTGATCAGAAACTTAATACATGTGTGGATACATAAATAAATACCAAGTCCCTATCAGCCTCTACTAGACTAGCTTGTTGATCAAAACATGGTTAAGGTTTCCTGACCATAGACATGAGTTGTCATTTGATAACGCGATCACGTCATTAGGAGAATGATGTGATGGACAAGACACATCCGTTAGCATAGCATATGATCGTTCAGTTTATTGCTACTGATGTCTTAATGTCAAATATATGTTCCTTCGACTATGAGATCATGCAACTCCCGGATACCAAAGGAATACCTTGTGTGCTATCAAACGTCACTTCGTAACTGGGTGATCATAGAGGTGCTCTGCAGGTATGCCCGAAGGTGTCTGTTGAGTTGGCGTGAATCGAGATTGGGATTTGTCACTCCATGTGACGGAGAGGTATCTCTGGGCCATCTCGGTAATACAACATCAAAAGAAGCTTGCAAGCAAAGTGACTAAGGAGTTAGTTACAAGATGAAGTATTACGGAACGAGTAAAGAGACTTGTCGGTAACGAGATTGAACTAGGTATGGAGATACGACGATCGAATCTCGGGCAAGTAACATACCGACAGACAAAGAGAACTACGTATGTTGTCGTAAAGGTTCGACCGATAAAGATCTTCATAGAATATGTAGGAACCAATATGGGCATCCAGGTCTCGCTATTGGTTATTGACGGAGAAGCGTCTCGGTCATGTCTACATCATTCTCGAACCCATAGGGTCCGCACGCTTAACGTTCGTTTGTGACCTAGTATTATACTCCCTCCGTCCCAAAATTGTTGTCTTTGATTTGTCTAGATACAGATGTATCTAACACTAAAGCTTAACTAGATAGATCCGTATCTAGACAAATCTAAGACAAGAATTTCAGGACGGAGGGAGTATGAGTTATGTATGTTGGTGACCGAATGTTGTTCGGAGTTCCGGATGAGATCACGGACATGACGAGGAGCTCTGGAATGGTCCGGAGGTAAATATTGATATATAGGACGATGATATTCGGACACCGGAAGAGTTTCAGAGAGCACCGGGAAGTCATCCCATCGCCGGAAGGGGTTCTGGACACCCCCGGGAGGTCTATGGGCCTAATGGGTCAACGGTTCCGGAATTCACCGAAAGGGTTTCAGATGTTTTCAGAAATGTTCTGGTGCGAGGACACTTTGGTTGGGCCAAGGGGTAAGGCCCACGAGGCTTTAGGTCGGTGCAAAAGGAAGTTTTGCGGAGGTCAGAGACCAGACGCCGAGGACCATGGAGTCTGGGCCAGACGCTGAGGACCGTTGCGTCTGGTGCTGGAATCCGAGAAGGACTCTTCCTTGCGTTCAAAACCGACTTTGGGGAGGCCCTCTCTCCAAGTTATGATCCCAGGGCTCAACATATAAACAGAGGGACAGGGCTAGCCCCTAGAACACACCACGATTCACCAAGCCTTCTACCGGCGCCCCCTCTCCCTCTAGTTCATCCTATGCTCTAAATCCGTTGTGCTTGGCGAAGCCCTGCAGAAATAGTTTCTCCATCATCGTCACCACACCGTCGTGCTGCCGGAACTCATCTACTACTTCGCCCCTCTTGCTGGATCAAGAAGGTGAGGACGTCATCGAGCTGAACGTGTGCTGAACGCAAATGTGCCGTACGTTCGGTGCTTGATCAGAATGGATCGTGAAGGTGTACGACTACATCAACCACGTTGATAAATGCTTCCGCTTAGTGATCTACAAAGGTATGTAGATGTTCTCCCCTTCTCATAGCTATGCATCTCCATGGATAGATCTTGCGTGTGTGTAGAATTATTTCTGTTTTCCATGCAACGTTTCCCAACACATTGACCTCCTCCGCTTCAGGGTCATCCTCCTCCCTCTCACGACATCAGCCATAGACATCGATATGTCATCAAGTTGGAGTATGTGCGATTCATCAAATTGAGACATGAAAGTTGTAACATCACATTAATCTACACTAAATCACCAAGAACCAACATGTCATGCAGTCATCATCGCATTGCATCACAAAAATTCATCAACAAAACTAAAAAAATGCTATTTTTTACCTTTCAGGAATCGTGTCGGACACTTGGTGGGCATGATCCTTGTCGGCGGTTGCGGTGGTCGTAGGTGTTGGCGGAGGAGGTGATGGAGTGGTCGGAGACGGAAGAGAAGGCGTTGGAGTGGATGGTTGTTTCCTCTTCTTCGCCATTGCCTCGTCGAGGGACTTGCCCACCGACGTCAGCTTCCTTGTCCGCTTGGTGATGGCCGGAGCAACTGGAGGGTGGCCGGTCGTCTTCACAAATGGCATGGCCTTGCCGCCAGTCCTCGTGGACGACGTAGTGGAGCGCAAGACTGTCTTCGTCCTAAGCCGCTTCCTTGGCGTGGGTGTCAAACGCCAGCAGGAGTGTTCACCAGAGTGCGAAGGCGGCCAACAGTTCCATTTTCAGGTAGCCTGGTGGTTGTAGCGGCGGAGGCGGGAGAGGCGCCATGTGAGTGGGAGAGGAGAAAAGGAAGCTTTTGATGAGAGTTGGTGGCCACTGCTCAAAATAGAGAGAGTGGGGAACTTTTGAGACTTAACTTGTGAGTTAACCTTTTGAGCCTTTGAATAGTTGTGGCTTACCTCCTCAAAATGGAATTTTTTGAGGAGTTAACCGTTTTTTAGAGTTCGGTTAGAGATGCTCTTTTTTTTCGAAAAGGGGGGTTCGCCCCAGGTTAGAGATGCTCTTAGTTCTCTTTGTTCATGTATTTCATTTCAGATGGTAAACACATTGAAACCCTCCACATCATTAAATCCAACTTATTGATAGCCCCACATGTATTAGAAGCTTTGAGAAGACCCAGGTTCCCTAGGGTTTAGGGTTCGGTCGCACCTACGCCGCTAGCTAGACTAGACACACCGGCACCCAACTTTCCAGGACCGGGCAATGCGTGCGGCACCTGTGACCAAACACAAAAACCTAAAGCTTCTTGTGCTTAGCAGCTAATTTAAAGTGATGCATTTTGTTAAATACTAATGAACAAACTAGTGGCTTAAACAAATTGTTCATGGGCCAACTTTTGTGGAGACATCCTCCCATTTAGGGTGGCATGCAAGGACGTACTCCATTAATTAAAGGTAGTGATCCAGCGACATTTGCACTCGTAAGTATAATTGTTTAATTTGTATATGTTGTAGATAGACAACTCATGACAGACATAAGTGCAGCAAACACTGGTGCGGGTTGAAAAGCAGGATGTATATATATCATCTCTCATGTCGTTAGATGCATGCTTCAGCTCAAACGACTTGATTAGCCTCTCCTCTCTCTACACTCTCTTCTTAGCTGAAGACTGACTGAAGTATACTCTCCTAGCTAGTCAGTGACATCAATCTCTGACATGATGAGGAGTCCCATTTCCATGTACTTGTCACTGGCTGCAGCTGTGATCTTGCTTCTAGTACTGACAGCCACAGAGGCTGAAGGCATCCGGCTAGACGCAGAGACCCAGGAGTCCATCAGCAGCGGCGGCCGCAACCCAGTGCTCAATGTAAGCAGCGCTTCTCATCTTCTGTTCCCTTGTCTGAATCTTTGGATGATCCTTTTTGCAGGCGCTAATTAACCTGCTTGTGTTGCTCAATGCATGTAGAAACCAATCGATGATGCGGTCAAGGGTTCCGGTGATGATCTGGTCAAGGGTTCCGGTGGATCGGCGAGCGAGGCGACAGGGAGCGCTGGTACTACGAGCGAAGTTAGGGCAGTGGCCCATGGGTTGCCAGAGTTCCAGGAAGACTATTATGTTCCGAGTGTTCACAGCCCTAGGCACCACTGACAAAAAAATGAACCAACTGTAACCGGGGATTTATCAGACGGCTGACACATAGTGTCGGCCTATTTTTATTTGATATGCTAACTAGTGCTTAATCCACTAAAATGATTTTTCTCCCCAAATATGGCTTTGAGGATCTGCTACAGACGCTCACAACGAGTTTTCTTGGTATAATCGATCAAGGGTTGCAGGAAGCTCGACACACACCCAAGCCTAGGACTAAACCTACTCGAACTTAACTTGAACCTATACTCAGCTTAAAGCTAGCTAAGCCTAAAAAAATATTCATAGAAATATCTGATGCTATTTGCGGGACTTTGGGTGGGGTGATGAACAAGATAAGAAGATGATTCATTCTATGGCATGGTGGAAACTTCGCTAGCCAAAATTTGGTGGACTGGGCTTTCGGGACCTTCATTGCTTTAACTTGGCAATGTTGGCAAAACAGTGCTGGAAGCTAAATGAGTAACCAGATTCCCTTTGCGTCATTGTGCTTAGAGCAAAATATTATCCAGATGGAAATTTCTTGACAGAAAAAAAAATTTGAAGTGTGGGGCATCATTTACTTGGCAAACTATCATGTCAGGTTTAGAAGCTTTCAAGATGGGGTATATCTGACAAGTAGGTGATGGAACTCAAAATGCATGTCATTTGGTGCGATAATTGGATACCGATCTATCCTTATCATCGTGTCCTTGCTCCAAAAGATGGTAATTTGGTGCACAAAGTTAGTGATTTCATAAATCCAGTTTCAGGTGAGTGGGACGAGGATCTTGTTCCGTCTATGTTTTGGCCAATTGACGCTGAAGCAATATTACCAATCCTCTAGCGGGTGGCCTGGAAGATTTTGTGGTATGGCATAACTCAAAAACGGAAGTATTATCTATCAAATCAGTGTACTATGGAGAGTAGTCTCACAAATTCAGAAACAATATTGTTCATCCGGAGGCTACTGGTGGATCGACAAACAATGTGGTTTGGGCTGTTATATGGAAATCAAACAACTGTTGATCCCACGATCCAACGGTAAGAAGGGTGATAACTGGGGAGTTATCAGCCAACTTACACGTAGTGCCAGCCTTTTTTTTTTAATTTGGATCTGCTATAGCTAGTGTTTAATCCACTAACAAAAAAATTCTACCCAAATATAGCTTCGAGGATATCTGCTAGAGATGCTCACAATGAGTTTGCTCAGTATAGTTGACGAACACCCAAGCATAGGTCTAAACCTTCTCGTATTCAGCTTGAAGCTAACTAGTTTTAGTACTGCAGATCAATCTGTGGTCGGATGATTAGGAGGACAGTGGTATCCCATGTCTACCAGAGTTCAAGTCCCAGACTTGACATTGGTGCTCACATTTTTCTGAATTTATTCCAAGCCATCTAGCGATGTGCGTTCAGTGAGAGAAGACGTTTCTGTCGACTACGAAGGTGTCTGTGACGACTTCATGAATCTCAAAATGATGTGCCGACTAAGTCTCTCGGAGGTGCTCATAGGGACATGGTGTGCGTGCACTTGTTTATAGGGACAAGTGTATGTGTGAATGTATGAGCATTTGGATATGTACTGTGTTAAAAAAACACTAATTTTAGTACTAGTACTATAGAATATATATTTTCTCTCGAAATACTACAAAGAATAGCTAACCTACGCGTCGAAAGGAAAGGAATAGCTAACCTACGTTTAATTTGACTCGGACTTGACTCGCATATATAGCTCTTTGATCTACCGAATCGTATACGAACCAGCACTTGTACATATACTAGGGTGATGCAGCGGCAAACTAGAGGCATCGCAGTTGCACAAACCTTTTCAGCTCCTAATAATTCCACCGAGTAGCAGGTCGAATCGATCCATCGCCCATTAATCTTGTCCATCGGCAAGAACCGGTTGAGGTCGAGCAGGTCCACAATGTTGTCCACCGGCAAGCGGTCGAGCTCCGTCATCGTTGGCCGCACGGAGAGCGGCCACCACACTTACACCATCGATGGCCATCCCACCGGGAACCACTGCAGGTCGCCACCCTTCCAAGTCGGCGGCCACAACTGGTGCGTCACCTACTTCCCAAACGGCGTGGACGCGGCCTACGCGGACCACGTATCCCTCGGTATACTCCTCGACGAAGATGTCAAGGCCCCCGTGAAGCTGAAGCACTACTTCTGCCTCGCCGGCGAGGCGAAAGACGAGGCGGAGCAAGCTGCGTGGCTGTCGTTTGCTAAGTTGGGATACTATACCAGGGAAAACGGCTCGACCTACGCGACCTTCATTAAAGGGGAAGACATGAATTTCGGAAAAGGTATTTGGCGAACAACCGTATTCTGGGACAGTTCCGAACGCATCAGGTGACACTGGTTCACGATTGTGCAGTCGTCCTTAGACATGTTTTTTTTTAACCTGGAACAATTCATTCCAAACTTAGACCCGCGGGTGAGTATACTTTAGTGATTAAATTTTTTATATTTATTTACAGAGGGAGTATATACATAAAAAATTAAGGGGTGAGTATACATCAAAATGGTAACTAACTTATTTGAACCCTTTAAAAAGGTTTTTTTTTCAGTGCAAAAACTACTCTATTTTTTCTAGTGTTGTTGCACTTGACAGGTATTTTATAAGGGAGTTCTTTGTATCTTTTTTTCTTGGGTGCTTTGTGTAATTTTCACTAGGATAGGTTCATTGGCGGATCCAAGACCCAGGCGGGGCTGGCCCGGGGCATGAATATGAATTACGTCATTCACTGTAGCATATTATGCACTGTAGAGACACTGTAGTGGCACTGTAGCAGCCTGGGGCCTTGGGGTTAGCTCAATCCTGGCTTCGGCCCTGGGTGTGTTAGAAATATGGGGTGGGCTCTAGGCCCATCCAACAATTTCAGAAAAGCTCGAAGGTCCCATGTAGGTGTCATGATAAGGGATGTGGTGCGTCCTATTTTCTGAATGAGCCGAGCCGAGCTCAAACCTATGTCATTCGTGCGCTTGCGCTTGCCGACTCGGACGTGGGTCCAGCCCACATCTCTTCATCCGGCCGAGCCTATACATTGGAGGCGTCGGTCAACCCTAGCTACCACAAAGAAGAGGTCACATATGTTATGCCTCCATGCGCACTGCGCCATCGCCGTTCCAATCGCTGCCGCCGCCGGTGATCCCATTCGGTGCACGGCTGTACGGGAGTGGGGCGATTAGGTTTTTGGGGAGCGTCTCCTACGCGACTACTCGTCTTCGTTCGTCTACGCCTACTATATCGTCTACGTCTGTACCAGTCGACCTACACCTAGAAGGCGTTGGAAAGATTTGGAACAGATATGCATATCCTTCTAAGACACCAATGATCGAGAGATCTTTACAGCCAGACAAGGACCCGTTCAGGCCTAAGGAATAGGGGCAGAAATTTTTTGGACCAGAGTCTCCTTACCTGAATGCACTTGGAGCACTCATTTACCTCACAAATTGTACACGGTCGGACATTGCGTTCGCAGTCAAATTCCTTGCTAGCTACAGTTCTGAGTCTACCAAGAGACATTGAAAGGGCATGAAGGACATCTTCCGTTACCTGCAAGGGACCAAAGATCTTGACCTGTTTTATAGAAGGAATCAAGTCTTATCTCTTATAGGCTATGCTGAAGTTGGGTACCTGTCGGACCCACATACTTGTAAGTCACAGACCGGATATGTTTTCCTTTTTGGTGGAACTATGTTTTCCTGGAAATCATTCAAGCAAAGTCTTGTATCGACTCTCACGAACCACTCACAAATCATGGCACTATTTGAGGCACCAAAAAAGTGCGTATCGCTTCGGTGGGTGATCGGCCAAATTCAGCAGACGTGTTGGCTGAATACTGTACAAACCCCTAACATTATCTATGAAGATAAGCATAGATTAGTTGAAGGAGCATATATAAGATTAGATCATAGTTCTAAAAACTGGACCGGACCGGCGGTCCGACCGGAAAAAAAGGAACCGACGATCCCAGTGGTTTTTTAAGCAAATCAGACCATTCAAGCAATCAAACCGGAAAAAACTGGTTGAACCGGGCGGTTAAAAAGATAGACGGTTCGATGTCATTTTTAGAAAGGCCCTTCAATCAACTCGTTTTCGTGCGAACAAGGTGAGGGTAGAACCGAAAAAGAAAAAGAAAACTCTTTTGGTAGGCTTTCGGCCGAATTAGGACTCTCGATTTTGTCCACTAACAAAGCTTATCAGGTGCCGCCACCACCGTTGCTTGGCGCCGCGACGCACAATTACGCCACCTCTCCCTCGCCGCTCCATGTGGCAACACTAGGCCACCAGCTCACGTCGCCACTCATGCTCCCGCCGTCTTGCACCACCTCCGTTGATAGCTGGGGAGAAGGGCCGCTGCCGCGTGGTCGAACATGTCCGTCCAACTCCAATCTCCCTCCGCTGCATTTAAAATCGACCAGGCCTCCCTCCGGTCCAGAGTCCAGACCAGGAGCAGCCGAGCAGGAGCTCCAGGGCTCCACCTTTGTTACCACTTGATTTTGATGTTGCTTGCTGCTACTACTTGATGTCGTTTAATTACCTTGGTAAATGCTACTACATTACTATATTTGAGTAAGAGATTATTATGTATATGAATTAGACATTAACATGTAATCATTGGTTATTGTAAATGTGATTACACATTTTTACCTATTTATTGAAAATATATATTATTTTATTGCTTGAAAAACCAACAATCGAACGGGTGAACCAGACACCCGACCGGTAAAAAACTGAACCGACAGCCTCATCGGTTCGGTTTTTTAAACTATGGATTAGATACATCACTCAACTAAGGGAGATTTCCGCATCGATAAGCTTTATCAACGTCATTACATACATCACTGAATTGACGGAGAAAAAGAATGAAGGCCCATCTGGACTTTTAGCCCCCATATCTACTCCCTCTGCATATAAATTTTGGTCAAAGTCAAACTTTGTAAAATTTGACTAACTTTATATTAAAAAAATTCAGCATTCGCACTATGAAATAAATATTATCAGATGCACCATGAAATGTATTATTTTTTTGCGGGAACACCATGAGATGTATTTTCATACTATATAGTTTTAGTATTGTATATGTTCATATATTTTGATATAAATTTGGTCAAACTTTGTGTAGTTTGGCGTCAAACAAATTTTATAAGCGGAGTAAAAAGAAAGGGATAGAGTATCTCTACTTCCTAGACTAAGCTTGGCACATTGTTAACGAAGGGGGTTATTAAAGCAAGGAAGGGACGGGGAAAAGGAGTAGTTCCCGTTCCCGTTTGCACTTGGGAAATCATCATCTCATCGGAGAAAGAAAAAAGAGTCCGTTTTTACTTGTGATCAAGAATCCATGTTTACTTGTGAAGTTGTGATCATATCATCTCTTTGTTTCTTTCTTTTCCCCTACAGCCCTACTCCAAGCCCGAGACGGACCCGGCTTCCTCCTCAACATAGCCCGACCTCCCCTGCATATAAGTAGCCACGCCCCTGCAGGCCCATGGCTGCCAAATCAACACAACCACAACCGGTGACATCGTCTTCTTCTCTTCACCTAGACAAGTTTTCAATCTCAGCTTTTCGAGCTTGATGGAGAACAAGGGGACGGCGGCGGTGCAGGAGAAGGAGGCGCAGGCGCCGGCGCCGGCGGCGTCGTCGACGTGCTTCAAGTGGACGGTGGGGGAGGGCGCGTCGTTCATGGAGCGGGCCAAGGACCAGTACAAGCAGTTCGCGGAGGCGCAGGCGAGCGAGCACTGGGAGTGCATCAAGAGCAAGGTCAGCTCCATGTTCGCCGACTTCGGCGGAGGCGCCAAGGACCACGTCTCAACGACCAACACAACGCCGTCCGTCCAGTCGCAGTAGATCATCGTCGTCGTCTAGATGGCCTATATATATAGCGTTATTACTACTGTACTACTCTATGAGGATCATTAGTTGGTTGGGTCTTTTTACTTCTGGATTAAACTTGTATCGTCGTCATTATGTAATATGTATATTGTGGATTTTGAGTTAATTAAACTAGTCAAGTGATAACCTGGAACAAGAGCTCTTTTTTCTTGGTATGCTTGTACGTTGTTTACTTTGTGTTCCCTTGCTCAGCTCAAAGAAAATTACCGGATTTCTTTAGAGGGAGGACCTGGATCCTTATGAATTCCTAAGATTTGCACTTTATCTGTCAATTAGTCCAAGGCAGAGCAGCAAAGAATCCAACGCCTCGGACTGTTTAACGAGTGCACAACTCAATGTTGTAATCACGTCTAGCGTGTGCCGTTGTTTACCAGAAAAAAATAGTAGGTCTACAATTCCCAACAATGTTGCTTCGCTAAGGATGGCAATCTTACCTACGGGTATGGGTACCCGCGGGTACCGTACCCGCATGGGCAGGGTATGGACACACTTTTATACCCATGGTTACTACTCATACCCTACCCGTTAAGTCATGGGTAGGGTACGGGTATAGCCTTGTACCCGCGGGTATACCCATATCATGCCCGCTTGTGAAATAATGTTAAGTTGTCGTTAATTAATCATTAACTTGTCATGTGACTTGTCTACTCCTATTGACTTTTCAGTATGTTGTACTCATGTACCTGTTATTGAGCTGAGATAATTGATTTTTTTGTCAAATGTGCTATCAATGAGTGTAAAAATGTGAACAACTTGTGTACTATTTGTTCTACCCGTCGGGTACTAAATGTGTACGGGTACCCGTCGGGTATGGGTACGGGTAAAGTTTCATACCCATGGATACGGGTATGGATAGAATTTTGTACCCACTGACTATACGGGTATGGGTATGGTATTACTCTACCCTGCCCATACCCTATTCATTGCCATCCTTATGCTTCGCCTACCACAAAACCAAATCCCAAGCTACTCGCATGATGTGAAGATCCTATAGCTAATAATTCGACAACCAACGAACCAGATGATCTCGTCATCATTGTGTTAATAAACTTTAGCATAGATTAGTTTAGATACATGACTCAACTGAGGGAGATTTCAGCATGCATCATCGCATTGATAAACTTTTGTTTGTCTTGCACAAGTTCAGATGGATTATGTGAAGACTGAAGAGTAACCTCACAAAGCATATTAGTATCAAGTTCTTCTATGCACATGAGCAACAACAGTTGGACAAGGTGAGAATTTACTAAGTCATGTGACAATCTTGCTGATATACTGACATCACCCTTTGAGAGATGCGTGCGTGGAATCGGTATGTTGATACTTAAGGAGATGCAATGTTCAGGGGAAAAACTTAACAAACTCGTCGTTAGAATCTCGATTCGGATGATCGAGTACTCAACTTGATGGTTTAGTGGATTGCACTCTTTTTTCCTTGAGTGAGTTTTCTTTTTATGTTTCTCACACGAGGTTTTTGACGAGACAATTCGTGCAATACAACAATGTATACTATGCGCTTTGTCTTCATTGTTTTCCATTGTTTTTTCTTTTGGAGTTTTAAGGCATAGATATACGGATAATTATCTAAGAGTGAGTGTTGGAAAATTGGGCCCACCTATGGTGTGGCGGTGGAGGTCTACGCAAGGCGCATCTCCTAACCCCTCCCGGTTCCACATTCTACTCTCTTTTTATGTGGTTGGTTCCATATTTAGGACAGTATAATCGAACCATTTCCCACCCCTCTCACGCATTGTGCATTTCTGACCGGCCGATGTCATCATCTGGTCATCTCTGGTCGTTGGGTCCATGTAGCATCCCGTAAACTGGCCAACTGTTTCCTATAGGACTGCTACTCCCGTGGCTGAATTGAAGGCCTCTGGTTAATCGGGTTGGCCTGCGGCTGATTGGGCCTTTTACCTACACGAAGCCATCTACTTGGGAGAACAAAGAAATGTCAAGCAAGACAGACCAAACGATCTGAGTGACAAGGGGAAGCGGTGATCCAACTGTTCAGTGCGAGTGGCGTCCGGCGGCGCCCGCCGTGACGTAGCTCGCCAGTTGCAGGACTTGTAGAATCAGCATGCTTAGGCGCGCCACCGTCCAAGACGGCCGTCGTGCTTCTGCATTCCCTCCATGTCGGTCATGCGTCCCCTTGCTGGTACAACTCGCCCCTCTTTTATTCCAAATGCTTACAAATTTGACGGAGGTCTCACATCCTGATTCTAGTTTGACAACCCTGTTGTCCATGCATTTGAGAGCCAGGTCTCACATCTTAATTCCAGTTCGAAGGCCCGGCCGTCCATGTATTTGATAGCTGCCCACAGGGTGGCAGGGAGAAGGACAACGGGTAAGGTAAATCGCAAAATTCCACCCACAAGATTTCAGTTCATGACATAGGCTGATAACGCTGATTCAGAATTTAACAACGATCAAGTGTTAGGATTATCCCTCCGGTTTTATAATTTTTTGCAGTGGTTGTGTTCGCCCTGGGTTCCGGTCCACGGTGTAACTTGTTGCCCTGCGACTGGCAAGCGTCCGTGTTTCCCTTCCCCTTTCATTTGAGCTCTTAAGTGTTTTTGGTATAAGGTACTGTGATTGAGTTCCTACTTCACAACACTAATTTCAAGTCAGTTAAGTAATTTTTTATATATAATGTGCAGATTCAGTTTCACATATGGGGATTCTTATGTGGATATTAATTTTCAGTATTCCTGGCTGTATTACCTTTTCTATCCATACATTCATCCAATTTCAAAGCAGCACAGGCACACAGTCCAAGCTTAGGAATGAAGCTTAGTGTTCTTGATGTGTGCATTCTCCTTCATCCATGGAAGAAGGTGGACATGGTAATTCAGCCAACTTTCTTTCTTATTTGGTATGGGTTAGTTATGTATGATAACTAGATTTGGATACCATTTATAACATTATTGTTGGTGTCATCGCCACCACAGGATGCAACCTCATGGGCATGGGGTCCAAGCAAAGGCCAGAGTTGTGGTGACTCTTTCAACACGGAATCCATCGATGTAAGGTTTGTGCTTCCCCAGCCTCAATCAGCACATGTCTCCCGTCAATGGTGGCCTACTCGTTGAACCTTATGCAAGTATTAGGTTTGTCGATCTTCTCTATACTTCAGTCAAAATTTTCTTCCATTCGTTTTAGTTCTAGAACCATGAACAAATGATCTGCAATGGGCAACAAATAGACCGTATCGCTCCTTTTCATAGATTCTGTCCTTGTCCAATCAAATATAATGACCACTAAAGGATTTTGGTTATACTTTGTCTTAAAAATAATGCAAATTTAAAGAGTCATGCTCCTCTTGTTTGAGTTGGTCATAAGGGACTCCCAAACTAAATTGATGCTTTATGCTTGATTCTAAATAGCTTCCTTAGTTGCTCGAAGTAATAAATTCCTAGACTACAATAGTACAATTTAGAAATGAAAATCATATTCTATTTAGACTGCATTATTTTATCATTTTGCCGAGTCAAGCTGGAGATAACCCAAAAGGCTCTATGCATAGTTTTGGTTTACATCGAACTATTTTGTTCAAATACTTTCTTCCAAAATTTCAGTAAAATGCGAGAAAGGTTTTCTCAACGGTTACAAGAAACAAGGTTTTTTTTTTGAAAGGACGCAGGAGAACTGCGCATTTCATTAAGAGGAACGGAGAAAGAAACGCCAACTGTACAGCAATGAGGAGGACCTCAAAAGAAGAAGAAGAAGAAAAGAAAAGAAAAGAAGGAGAAGATAGAGCTACTCTCGCGGCATCAAATGCCGGCACCCAGCCAGTGTTGGGGATCGTTGCAGAAATTAAAAAATTTCTACACATCACCAAGATCAATCTATGGAGAGACTAGCAACGAGAGAGAGGGGAGTGCATCTTCATACCCTTGAAGATTGCGATGCGGAAGCGTTACAAGAACGCGGACGAGGGAGTCGTACTCGTAGCGATTCAGATCGCGGTTGATTCCGATCTAAGCGCCGAACGATGGCGCCTCCGCGTTCAACACACGTACAGCCCGGGGACGTCTCCTCCTTCTTGATCTAGCAAGGGGGGAGGAGAAGTTGAGGGAGAGCTCCGGCAGCACGACGGCGTGGTAGCGGTGGAGCTCGTGGTTCTCCGGCAGAGCTTCGCTAAGCGCTACAGAGGAGGAGAAGGTGTAGGAAGGGGGGAGGGCTGCGCCAGGTGAAGGGGTGCGGTTGCCCTCCCACCCCCCACTATTTATAGGGGGAAGGGGAGAGGGGGCCGGCCCCCTAGATCCATCTAGAGGGGGGCGGCGGCCCCCTAGGGTTTCCACCTAAGGGGGGCAGCGGCCCCCTTAGGGTTTCCAACTAGGGGGGGCGCCCGCCCCTGGGGTGGCAGCGCCCCCCTAGGGTTTCCAACCCTAGGCGCCTTGGGCCCTTGGGGGGGCGCACCAGCCCACTAAGGGGCTGGTTCCCACCCAACTACAGCCCATTAGGTCCTTCGGGGCAGGTGGACCCTCCCGGTGGACCCCCGCAACCCCTTCGATGGTCCCGGTACAATACCGATAAACCCCGAAACCTTTCCGGTGACTGAAACTGGACTTCCCATATATAAATCTTCACCTCCGGACCATTCCGGAACTCCTCGTGACGTCCGGGATCTCATCTGTGACTCCGAACAACTTTCGGTAACCACATACAATTCCCATTACAACTCTAGTGTCACCGAACCTTAAGTGTGTAGACCCTACGGGTTCGGGAACTATGCAGACATGACCGGGACATCTCTCCGGCCAATAACCAACAGCGGGATCTGGATACCCATGTTGGCTCCCACATGTTCCACGATGATCTCATCGGATGAACCACGATGTCAAGGATTCAATCAATCCCGTATATGATTCCCTTTGTCTACCGGTATAGCACTTGCACGAGATTCGATCGTCGGTATACCGATACCTTGTTCAATCTCGTTACGGCAAGTCTCTTTACTCGTTCCGTAACACATCATCCCGTGACCAACCCCTTAGTCACATTGAGCTCATTACGATGATGTCTTACCGAGTGGGCCCAGAGATACCTCTCCGTCATACGGAGTGACAAATCCCAGTCTCGATTCATGCCAACCCAACAGATACTTTCGGGGATACCCGTAGTGTACCTTTATAGCCACCCAGTTACGTTGTGACGTTTGGCACACCCAAAGTGCCCTTACGGTATCCGGGAGTTGCACAATCTCATGGTCTAAGGAAAAGATACTTGACATTAGAAAAGCTTTAGCAGACGAACTACACGATCTTGTGCTATGCTTAGGATTGGGTCTTGTCCATCACATCATTATCCTAATGATGTGATCCCGTTATCAATGACATCCTATGTCCATGGTTAGGAAACCGTAACCATCTATTGATCAACGAGCTAGTCAACTAGAGGCTCACTAGGGACATGTTGTGGTCTATGTATTCACACATGTATTACGATTTCCGGATAACACAATTATAGCATGAACAATAGACAATTATCATGAACAAGGAAATATAATAATAACCATTTTATTATTGCCTCTAGGGCATATTTCCAACAGTCTCCCACTTGCACTAGATTCAATAACCTAGTTACATTGTGATGAATCGAACACCCATAGAGTTCTGGTGTTGATCATGCTTTGCACGTGGAAGAGGTTTAGTCAACGGATCTGCGACATTCAGGTCCGTATGCACTTTACAAATCTCTATGTCTCCATCTTGAACATTTTCACGAATGGAGTTGAAGCGACGCTTGATATGCCTGGTCTTCTTGTGAAACCTGGGCTCCTTGGTAAGGCCAATAGCTCCAGTGTTGTCACGGAAGAGAGTAATTGGGCCCGACGCATTGGGAATAACTCCTAGGTCGGTAATGAACTCCTTCATCCAGATTACTTCATGTGCTGCCTCCGAGGCTGCCATGTACTCCGCTTCACATATAGATCCCGCCACGACGCTTTGCTTGCAACTGCACCAGCTGACTGCCCCACCATTCAAAATATACACGTATCCGGTTTGTGACTTGGAGTCATCCAGATCTGTGTCGAAACTAGCATCGACGTAACCCTTTACGACGAGCTCTTCGTCACCTCCATAAACGAGAAACATATCCTTCGTCCTTTTCAGGTACTTCAGGATATTCTTGACCGCTGTCCAGTGTTCCATGCTGGGATTACCTTGGTACCTTCCTACCAAACTTACGGCAAGGTTTACATCAGGTCTGGTACACAGCATGGCATACATAATAGACCCTATGGCCGAGGCATAGGGGATGACACTCATCTTTTCTCTATCTTCTGCCGTGGTCGGGCATTGAGCCGTGCTCAATCTCACACCTTGCAATACAGGCAAGAACCCCTTCTTCGAATGATCCATATTGAACTTCTTCAATATCTTGTCAAGGTACGTGCTTTGTGAAAGACCAATGAGGCGTCTCGATCTATCTCTATAGATCTTGATGCCTAATATGTAAGCAGCTTCTCCAAGGTCCTTCATTGAAATACACTTATTCAAGTAGGCCTTTATGCTTTCCAAGAGTTCTATATCATTTCCCATCAATAGTATGTCATCCACATATATATATATATATATATATATATATATATATATAATATGAGAAATGCTACAGAGCTCCCACTCACTTTCTTGTAAACACAGACTTCTCCATCAATCTGCGTAAACCCAAACGCTTTGATCATCTCATCAAAACGAATGTTCCAACTCCGAGATGCTTGCACCAGCCCATAGATCGAGCGTTGGAGCTTGCATACCTTGTCAGCATTCTTAGTATCGACAAAACCTTCCAGCTGCATCATATACAATTCTTCCTTAAGGAAACCATTAAGGAATGTCGTTTTGACGTTCATTTGCCATATCTCATAATCATAGAATGCGGCAATTGCTAACATGATTCTGACAGACTTCAGCTTCGCTACGGGTGAGAAGGTCTCATCGTAGTCAACCCCTTGAACTTGTCGATAACCCTTAGCGACAAGCCGAGCCTTATAGATGGTTACATACCATCCACGTCTGTCTTCTTCTTAAAGTTCCATTTATTTTCTATCGCTCGCCGATCATCGGGCAAGTCAGTCAAAGTCCATACTTCGTTTTCATACATGGATCCTATCTCGGATTTCATGGCTTCAAGCCATTTGTCGGAATCCGGGCCCGCCATCGCTTCTTCATAGTTCGAAGGTTCACCATTGTCTAACAACATGATTTCCAGGACAGGGTTGCCGTACCACTCTGGTGCGGAACGTGTCCTTGTGGACCTACGAAGTTCAGTAGCAACTTGATCTAAAGTTTCATGATCATCATCATTAACTTCCTCTCTAGTCGGTGCAGGCACCACAGAAACATTTTCTTGAGCTGCGGTGCTCTCCGATTCAAGAGGCAATACTTCATCAAGTTCTACTTTCCTCCCACTTACTTCTTTCGAGAGAAACTCTTTCTCTAGAAAGGATCCATTCTTGGCAACAAAGATTTTGCCTTCGGATCTGAGGTAGAAGGTATACCCAATAGTTTCCTTAGGGTATCCTATGAAGACGCATTTTTCCGATTTGGGTTCGAGCTTTTCAGGTTGAAGTTTCTTGACATAAGCATCGCATCCCCAAACTTTCAGAAACGACAGCTTAGGTTTCTTCCCAAACCACAATTCATACGGTGTCGTCTCAACGGATTTCGACGGAGCCCTATTTAAAGTGAATGCGGCAGTCTCTATAGCATAACCCCAAACTGATAGCGGTAGATCCGTAAGAGACATCATAGATCGCACCATATCCAATAGAGTGCGATTACGACGTTCGGACACACCATTACGCTGAGGTGTTCCAGGTGGTGTGAGTTGTGAAACGATTTCACATTTCCTTAAGTGTGTGCCAAATTCGTGACTCAAATATTCCCCTCCACGATCTGATCGTAAGAATTTTATTTTCCTGTCACGTTGATTCTCAACCTCACTCTGAAATTCCTTGAACTTTTCAAAGGTCTCAGACTTGTGTTTCATCAAGTAGACATACCCATATCTACTTAAGTCATCGGTGAGGGTGAGAACATAGCGATAACCACCGCGAGCCTCAACGCTCATTGGACCGCACACATCAGTATGTATGATTTTCAATAAGTTGGTTGCTCGCTCCATTGTTCCGGAGAACGGAGTCTTGGTCATTTTGCCCATGAGGCATGGTTCGCACGTGTCAAATGATTCATAATCAAGAGACTCCAAAAGTCCATCTGCATGGAGTTTCTTCATGCGTTTGACACCAATGTGACCAAGGCGGCAGTGCCACAAGTATGTGGGACTATCATTATCAACCTTACATCTTTTGGCATTCACACTATGAATATGTGTAACATCACGTTCGAGATTAAATAAGAATAAACCATTGACCAGTGGGGCATGACCATAAAACATGTCTCTCATATAAATAGAACAACCATTATTCTCAGATTTAAATGAGTAGCCATCTCGCATTAAACGAGATCCAGATACAATGTTCATGCTCAACGCTGGTACTAAATAACAATTATTGAGGTTTAAAACTAATCCCGTAGGTAAATATAGAGGTAGCGTGCCGACGGCGATCACATCGACCTTGGAACCATTCCCGACGCGCATCGTCACCTCGTCCTTCGCCAGTCTCCGCTTATTCCGCAGCTCCTGTTTTGAGTTACAAATATGAGCAACCGCACCGGTATCAAATAACCAGGAGCTACTACGAGCGCTGGTTAGGTACACATCAATAACATGTATATCACATATACCTTTGGTATTGTCGGCCTTCTTATCCGCTAAGTACTTGGGGCAGTTCTGCTTCCAGTGACCGTTTCCCTTGCAATAAAAGCACTCAGTCTCAGGCTTGGGTCCATGCTTTGGCTTCTTCCCGGCAACTGGCTTACCGAGCGCGGCAACTCCCTTGTCGTCCTTCTTGAAGTTCTTCTTACCCTTGCCTTTCTTGAACTTAGTGGTTTTATTCACCATCAACACTTGATGTTCCTTTTTGATCTCCACCTCCGCTGATTTCAGCATTGAATATACCTCAGGAATGGTCTTTTCCATCCCCTGCATATTGAAGTTCATCACAAAGCTCTTGTAGCTAGGTGGGAGCGACTGAAGGATTCTGTCAATGACCGCATCATCCGGAGATTAACTCCCAGCTGAGATAAGCGGTTGTGCAACCCAGACATTTTGAGTATGTGCTCGCTGACAGAACTATTTTCCTCCATCTTACAACTGTAGAACTTGTCGGAGACTTCATATCTCTCGACCCGGGCATGAGCTTGGAAAACCATTTTCAGCTCTTGAAACATCTCATATGCTCCGTGCTGCTCAAAACGCTTTTGGAGCCCTGGTTCTAAGCTGTAAAGCATGCCACACTGAACCAGGGAGTAATCATCACTACGCGACTGCCAGGCGTTCATAACGTCTTGAGTTGCTGGGAAAACAGGTGCATCACCTAGCGGTGCTTCAAGGACATATGCTTTCTTGGCAGCTATGAGGATAATCCTCAGGTTACGGACCCAGTCCGTGTAGTTGCTACCATCGTCTTTCAGCTTGGTTTTCTCTAGGAACGCATTGAAGTTGAGGGCAACATTAGTGTGGGCCATTTGATCTACAAGACATATTGCAAAGTTTTAGACTATGTTCATGATAATTAAGTTCATCTACTCAAATTATTTAATGAACTCCCACTCAGACAGACATCCCTCTAGTCATCTAAGTGATACATGATCCGAGTCAACTAGGCCGTGTCCGATCATCACGTGAGATGGACTAGTCATCATCAGTGAACATCTTCATGTTGATCGTATCTTCTATACGACTCATGTTCGACCTTTCGGTCTTCCGTGTTCCGAGGCCATGTCTGTACATGCTAGGCTCGTCAAGTCAACCTAAGTGTATTGCGTGTGTAAATCTGGCTTACACCCGTTGTATGCGAACGTTAGAACCTATCACACCCGATCATCACGTGGTGCTTCGGAACAACGGACCTTAGCAACGGTGCATGGTTAGGGGGAACACAATTCTTGATATTTTAATGAGGGATCATCTTATTTATGCTACCGTCGTTCTAAGCAAATAAGATGTAAAAACATGATAAATATCACATGCAATCAAATAGTGACATGATATGGCCAATATCATTTTGCTCCTTTTGATCTCCATCTTCGGGGCGCCATGATCATCATCGTCACCGGCATGACACCATGATCTCCATCATCGTGTCTTCATGAAGTTGTCTCGTCAACTATTACTTCTACTACTATGGCTAACGGTTTAGCAATAAAGTAAAGTAATTACATGACATTTATGTTGACACGCAGGTCATAAATAAATTAAGACAACTCCTATGGCTCCTGCCGGTTGTCATACTCATCGACATGCAAGTCGTGATTCCTATTACAAGAACATGATCAATCTCATACATCACATATATATAATTCATTACATCCTTTTGGCCATATCACATCACATAGCATACCCTGCAAAAACAAGTTAGACGTCCTCTAATTGTTGTTGCATGTTTTACGTGGCTGCTATGGGTTTCTAGCAAGAACGTTTCTTACCTACACAAAAGCCACAACGGTGATATGCCAATTGCTATTTACCCTTCATAAGGAACCTCTTCATCGAATCCGATCCGACTAAAGTGGGAGAGACCGACACCCGCTAGCCACCTTATGCATCAAGTGCATGTCAGTCGGTGGAACCTGTCTCACGTAAGTGTACGTGTAAGGTCGGTCCGGGCTGCTTCATCTCACGATGCCGCCGACTAGTAACGGCAAGTAAATTGACAAAATCGACGCCCACAACAACTTGTGTTCTACTCGTGCATAGAAACTACGCATAAACCTAGCTCATGATGCCACTGTTGGGGATCGTTGCAGAAATTAAAAAAATTCTACGCATCACCAAGATCAATCTATGGAGAGACTAGCAACGAGAGAGAGGGGAGTGCATCTTCATACCCTTGAAGATCGCGATGTGGAAGCGTTACAAGAACGCGGATGAGGGAGTCGTACTCGTAGTGATTCAGATCGCGGTTAATTCCGATCTAAGCGCCGAACGACGGCGCCTCCGCGTTCAACACACGTACAGCCCGGGGACGTCTCCTCCTTCTTGATCCAGCAAGGGGGGGGGGGAGAAGTTGAGGGAGAGCTCCGGCAGCACAATGGCGTGGTGGCGGTGGAGCTCGTGGTTCTCCGGCAGAGCTTCGCTAAGCGCTACGGAGGAGGAGAAGGTGTAGGAAGGGGGAGGGCTGCGCCAGGAGAAGGGGTGCGGTTGCCCTCCCACCCCCCACCCCACTATTTATAGGGGGAGGGGAGAGGGGGCCGGCCCCCTAGATCCATCTAGAGGGGGGGCGGCGGCCCCCTAGGGTTTCCACCTAAGGGGGGCGGCGGCCCCTCGGGGGGGCAGCGGCCCCCTTAGGGTTTCCAACTAGGGGGGCGCCCGCCCCCGGGGGGGCAGCGGCCCCCTAGGGTTTCCGATGACTGAAACTGGACTTCCCATATATAAATCTTCACCTCCGGACCATTCCGGAACTCCTCATGACGTCCGGGATCTCATCCGGGACTCCGAACAACTTTTGGTAACCACATACAATTCCCATTACAACTCTAGCATCACCGAACCTTAAGTGTGTAGACCCTACGGGTTCGGGAACTATGCAGACATGACCGAGACATCTCTCCGGCCAATAACCAACAGCGGGATCTGGATACCCATGTTGGCTCCCACATGTTCCACGATGATCTCATCGGATGAACCACGATGTCAAGGATTCAATCAATCCCGTATACGATTCCCTTTGTCTACCGGTATAGCACTTGCCCGAGATTCGATCGTCGGTATACCGATACCTTGTTCAATGTCGTTACGGCAAGTCTCTTTACTCGTTCCGTAACACATCATCCCGTGACCAACCCCTTAGTCACATTGAGCTCATTACGATGATGTCTTACCGAGTGGGCCCAGAGATACCTCTCCGTCATACGGAGTGACAAATCCCAGTCTCGATTCGTGCCAACCCAACAGATACTTTCGGGGATACCCGTAGTGTACCTTTATAGCCACCCAGTTACGTTGTGACGTTTGGCACACCCAAAGTACCCTTACGGTATCCGGGAGTTGCACAATCTCATGGTCTAAGGAAAAGATACTTGATATTAGAAAAGCTTTAGCAGACGAACTACACGATCTTGTGCTATGTTTAGGATTGGGTCTTGTCCATCACATCATTATCCTAATGATGTGATCCCGTTATCAATGACATCCTATGTCCATGGTTAGGAAATCGTAACCATCTATTGATCAACGAGCTAGTCAACTAGAGGCTCACTAGGGACATGTTGTGGTCTATGTATTCACACATGTATTACGATTTCCGGATAACACAATTATAGCATGAACAATAGACAATTATCATGAACAAGGAAATATAATAATAACCATTTTATTATTGCCTCTAGGACATATTTCCAACAGCCAGCGCCCAGGTAGTTTGTTCTTTCGCAAGGCGTCGAAGGACCGAAGAGGGAGGTAGTTTGACGCTCCTGAAGATGCGATCGTTCCGTTCGCGCCATATTTCCCAGAGCTGCAACAGCGCCAAGGATCGCGCTTTCTTGGCGTTCGTCTGGGTGGCTGAAAGCTCGCAGAGCCAGTCCTGTAGAGAGGACTCCGTCCTCCAGGCCTCCGGCGAGAAATGAGGCAGGTTGAACTTGGTAGCTGCCAGGTTCCAGAGGGTGCAGGACCACGGGCATAGCTTCATGAGGTGCTCCGCTGTCTCGAGGTTACGCCTGCAAAGCGGGCAAAAATAGGAATTTGGCCACTGCCTTGCCAATAGCCTGTCGGCTGTCATGATCCTGTTCTGCGCACATAGCCATGCAAAAAAATTGTGCTTGGCCGGTGCCCATGCCTTCCAAATCGCCGAAATCGGAGCGTAGGCCGTCGAGCCCATGAAGTGTAGCTTGTAGGCCGAGGCCGCTGAGTAGCAGCCATTTGCGGAGAACCGCCAAAGGAAGGAGTCAACCACATCAGGTGCTAGGGGCGGCAAGGCAGCGATCCTACTCCAAAGGGCGACGAAGGATGGGAGGGTATCAGTTGTTATGCGGCCTTGAAGATCACGAACCCATCTGTTGCCATGGAATGCCGAAGCTACCGATCGGAGTTTGTTGGAGGCGATTCTGAACACATCTGGGGCAATAAGGCAGGGGGCGTGACCATCCAACCAAGCGTCATACCAAAAACGAGCCAGCTTCCCATTGCCCAGCTGACAGTGTGATGCCATAGCAAAGAAGAGGCGGTCAGACGTGGTGCATGGAGTTGGCAGCCCAACCCAAGGTCGCTCCGGGGCCACTCTCTCTTGCCAGAGCCAGCGGAGCTGTATTGCAGTGCCGAAAGATTGAAGGTCGACAATGTCAAGGCCGCCAAGCTGCTTGGGCCTGCAGATCGTGCGCCAGGCAACCTTGCAGTGGCCACCGTGGGATGATTCTTCTCCGCGCCATAACCACGCGCGGCGCAGCTTATCAATCTGTAGACGGGTCCAAACCGGCAGCTCAAACATCGCGAGCCAGTAAACTATCATGGAGGAGAGGACCGCGTTGATGAGGAAGAAACAAGGTTATGACTATGGACCATCCAGCAGCTGAGATTTGGACCCCTTGCTTTATGATTTCAGTTGCTTTCTTTTGGTTTGACAATGGATTAGTGCTACAGGAACATGGTGGTGAGATTCATTGTATGTTTTGCACTTTTGACACAAAGTTGGTCTGTCTTCATGTGCTGAGGTAGGTTCTATAATACTATGTGTCTTCTGACAAGCTAATTCATCTTGAGTGATGGCTGTTTGAAAGATGCATCAGCGATACTGCTCCCTTTAGCGATGTTATTTGAATCTCTCATGTAAATCGTCAAAAAAAAATGTTCCACGCCATTTTTCAATTATTATGCAATGGTGTTTACTTATATTTTTTATGTTGCCTGTGTGAAATTCTAGACATTTTTTTGCATTTGTGGCCTGGTTTTTCTTTCAAATTATTATTGCCATTTATGTAGCAACTATTTTGGAAAACATCCATTATATTTTACCTCTGGCTACATTGTTTATTCTAAATTTGCTATTCCCTTTACATGAGTAAAAATAATCCCTATTCTTGCCTTTTGTCTTCTGTGCGATGCTAGGTGATCATCTTTTCGTGGATATACATGTTCCGCTTTGGATGGTAGTTTGTTAATTTTACGTGGCTGCAAGATTGGATCACTCCTGCTCCCTAACCTTGGATCGGACTCACCGTTAGGAGTCGCGGAACAGAAGAGAATGCGAATAAATAATTTGCCAAGTTCCAAATCAAAAAAAAAATTTGAACACAGTATAAATGCAAGCCCTCATACATATGTGCATACACTCACCTCTCTGAATGCACACGCGCACACCCTACCTTTATAAGCACCTTCGAGAGACTAAGCCGGCATATCATCTTGAGATTTACGAAGTCACCGTAGACGTCTCGTCGTCAACAGGAATATCTCCTCTCACTAAAAATCATCGTCGAAAATCCTAAAATAAATTCAGAAATAATGCGAGCACCAGAACTTAAACCTTATGAGAATACAACTGTCTCTCTAAGTCCCAAATCAAATTAGCACACAACAATGGACCTAGAATCTCGTTTCCGCACGACACGACACGGCACCTACCCTCCGTTGATCATCGCCCAACGCTGACCGACCGGGAAGCCGGTCCTCCTCCTCCTCCTCTCTCCCCTCTCCGTCTACCGCGATCCGTGTCCCCAGATTCGTCCGCCATCCGGTCTCATCTCTCCTCCTCCCCCCTCTGCCCTGCTCTCCGTCCCCGAGCTCCCACGCGCGCCCCCACCCGACCAGCCCCGGCGACGCGGCCCCGGCCGTCCTGCTCGTCTCTCCCGCCCGCGACCCCGGCGGCCGCCCCCACTCCGTCCCCGACCCTGCGGCGCCGTGATCCAATCGATCCATCAAGGCTCGACTAACCTCTTCCAGCGCCTCTTCAGCGCGGGAGATCTACCAGAGTCGGCGGGCGTGGAGCGTAGGCGCGGGCGTGGAGCGTGGCGTGCAGCCCGAGTCCGCCCCCGGCTCTAGGTTTCTGCCAATCTTCTACTACCTGCGATACGCGCTCCGGGGCCAGAAGCGCTCGTTGCCGGCTGCCTCGTGCTCGGAATGGCAGATGGGGACTCGTCCGACTTCACCTTCTGCAAGGCATGTTCCTCCCTTCCTTCCATGTGTTGCTTGTCCATTTAAACATTTATATGTTGCTGTGTATGAAGATGCGAACATTTGATATATCTTGTCTTGCCGGACCTGTGAGATTGCTTGTGTTACATTAGGGATGTGAAGTTATTTGTGTTAGCTCGATAATGTGCATTAGTGTAGATGCAGAGGTGATATTCAGTAATTCAGATAATGACAGAAGGAGTTAAGTGTTTGTAAATGAACAATTTAGTAGATGGAAATCGAAGAGGGAGAAGAGAACATAAGAAGTCAAGTCAGCAGAGTATTCAGTTATTCACTCTGTGTGATATCATATCACTGTTCTTATTTCTCTCTCTGTTTGATAAGTGCTCGTAGTGGGGGCTTCAATGAATTATACATGTGTTGTATAATCATCTCCAAGGTCCAAACATATGGTTTGCCCAGTCCATTGGGGGCAACTTTCTTCCCTGCTTTTGTTTGTGATAGATCCAGTCTGAAGTTTGGATACCTCAGTGGCTCCAGTCTGGCAGACATATAGAGATTTTACCATCTAAAACCTGTCGAGTGCGTTTAATTGCTTGGTGTCATTTTGCTCAAGTGCTCTTTGCCTACTGTACTTATATAATTGTATAATTGACATGTTCTGCTCTGAATTATTGAAATGAGTTCCTAGTGGCTTGACTTGGAAATTAGTTGATGTCAATTTATTGTTGCCTGTTTCTCACATGTTTGATATTCAATGTTTATTTTTGCTCTCTAGGTTGACTATGCTGAAAATGATGGTCGTTTGGACTCCCCTAATTCCATCGCTGTGGCAAGTATGACACTGGAGGATGTTGCCGGTGATGGTGAGACTAAGAAGGTTCAGGATGACAAGCAAACAGTCAGTCCAGTTACTGATGAAAAATCTAGTTCCATATCTAGTCGCGCCAATGGTGTATCACTTCAAGAGTCCAATTTAAAAGAACCAGTTGTACCAACCAGTAGTGGAGAGTCTGTGCAGTCAAATGTATTAGCTCAACCAAAACCTTTAAAGAAATCTGCTGTACGGGCAAAGGTTCCTTTTGAGAAGGGCTTTAGCCCAATGGACTGGCTTAAGCTGACTCGTACACATCCAGATCTGGCAGGTAAATTATGAAACACATAGCTGGTACTGTTTTTTGATCATCAATGTCTCCTATTTTTCTTGGATGGTTTGATGCTACTTCGGATTCATTATTAATAAAGTTAAAAGGCAGACTTAGACTGTAACTGTGTGATATAATCCCATAGCTGAATTTATGTTATTGCTTACCAATGACATTTCCTTTGTGCCAGCTAAGATTTATTTTCGGGTCTGTACTGTGTGGCATTGTCACCGTGTGATATATCATGTGAATTAGACCGTTGAAGCTTTGAATTTTACTGCTCAATGTAGTTTTATTCAAGTAAGCTAGGTTAAAGTGTTTCAGTGATTATTTCATTATTTGTTGGTCATAGTGGGTCCTTAGTTTATAGTTTTACACTATTACTCATGGATATATGAACTGGATTCAGAGTTAGATGGAACGATCTTCTAGAGATTTATTCTGACATAAGTTGGCCCCTTAATTTTGTGGTATAAACAAGACAAGATTATATGTCAGAAAAGGCAAAAATGTTACATCCTGCGGAAGTAACTGGTGATACTGTTTTTGCTTCCTGTGTCATTTAACTACAATATGGACATTGAGAAAGACCAGGACTTGTGCTAAATGTGTGTGATGCTGCTTGAAATGATGAATATATAAATGGTGAGCTAAGGATATTAAAGATCTTAAATGGCTGCCCAAATCCATGTCGCATGCATTTTGTATTGTATCGACTGGATGTGAAGTTGTGACTTGTGAACAGTAACTTTTAAAATGGGAAATAGTGCTGGTTGTGGTTGCACTCTCATACTTAGTTGTTTGTGTCAGTTCCTGATTTTGTTTTCCTCTTCTCTTTTCCACCCTGCTTTCAAGTGTTCTCTTCTCAACTAGTCATCTGGATCTAGTGTATTGCCTTCCTTTCCTCAGATGTTCCTGTTTCTGTCTGTAGGGCTCAAGGGACAGTCAAATCGAAGGTTAATTTCTTTGGAAGAAGTTAAGCAGCATAAAACTGGAGATTGTGTCTGGACAGTTTTAAAAGGTCGTGTGTACAATATTGGTCCCTACATGAAATTTCATCCTGGAGGTAACTTATAAATCTGAGTCTTATGCAGATTTTGGTTCTGTTTGAGTATCAAAGCCAATATACATGCCCTAGAGTTTCTGTTGGTCCTTGGAAAATACTAACAAACTGTACATTTACTTCACGTTGGGTATTTGCAGGAGTTGATATGCTTATGAAGGGTGCTGGAAAAGACTGCACTGCTTTGTTCAGTATCCTTTTGATAGTATTATTATTGACGTCACAGTTAAATTGAGAATAGCTTGCCGCTTTTTGTAGATTGATGCATGAACATAACATGCTTTAACATGTAGTAATAGCAACACACGGCGAACTAACAACATGATGATTGTGATTGTAAACTATCGTAGTTGTACGAAAAGAATTTGTGTGCTTATATTATGCAAATTTTGATATGATTCCTTGACTTCCTCAAGATAAATACCATGCCTGGGTGAACGCAGAGTTCCTCTTGGAGAAATGCCTCGTGGGATACCTTGATCCCAATGAGTAGATCACGCTCTAGCTGGTTCTCAGGGTCGGGTACAGTTTGGTCGCGTGGAGATGATCTGAAGAATGTAAACAGTGCGTTGATGCAGTATAGTGGAGATAGGTTGATCAACATTTTCTGCAGAAAATAGACGAATAAACAAATTTGATGATGATCGTCCTTGCAGAACAAATTGTCATCACTGGTTGGCTGCTGCATAAAAAAAGTACTACATGTTGGGTATCTCTGTTGTTGGGCGGTTTTATTTCAAAAAGGGGCAAAAAAAATGGAGCTTCTCTTTCTATTTTTTGAAGGAGAAAGGCAAGGAAAGAGGAAACACTGGTAGCATTCCAGCAGAAACAAATACTAACATATTACATGATCGCAAGAAAAATAATAGAACACATACAGAGATAGCTGGCATTCCACATGATTTGTTTGTTCTTGTGTTTCCTTTTGCAAGCATCTAACGCTACATCCAAATTTACCCTTGGCAATACCCAACTTTTTTTTGAAGGGAAAACCTGCTTGGCACATTATCATGAGTTTTAAGAGAATTACATCCTTCAAAACATGCGGTAAATGGAAATTAGGGGGATCATCGTCGGAACTAAACATAAGGTTTGAATCAAAAGCATGTCTTCTGCTGCAGCCTCGCTATCTGCAAATGTGAACAGTTCTGCCACTCCTGCCACTGCTTCTCCTTGATAGTTCCTGATGATCGCAGCAATAGCTCCAACGCCATTTTCGAAGAACGAGGCATTCAGTTTGTATGATTCTGGGCCTGTTTTTTTCCACGTAAATTTCACAACAATGTTGTCGGCAAAGCTATGTTGTTGGGAGTTTTGACCGTCTATCCCTTGCATGCTTCTCCCCTTTCCCACCAGATATACCACGCGGCCACAACCAATGTCTCGTGTAGTCCCGATTGGTCAAGCATCGGTGAAGAACCATGTGGTCGTCGCCTCGTGTAGTCCCAATTGGCCAAGCATCGGTGAAGAACCATGTGGTCGCCGCAGCAATTCTTTAAGAACGACAGAACCAGAGTGATCCACAGTAAGGGCCTGTTTAACAACATCACCCAAGCTAAGTGGACGCCACATTGACACCGCTCGAGGGCAGCTGAAAATCAAGTGCTTAATGTCTTCCAGTCCAGACTACAAACCTTGGCAATACCCAACTTAATGGCCCAGAGGGCCGTGGGAAATGCATTGGAGCACCCACCCCTATATGAAAATAGCATTAATAAACTATCAGATTAAAAAAAAAAAACTAAAATCTTAGGATATCAAACCTCGGTGTCCATTGTATATCCATGTTCATTTTCATGGGCAACGGGTGTCCGTGTTAGCCGCGGCGCAGGAATTATGGTTTGACATACAATACATCCAATTTTTTTAAATATATATACGATATTTTTTGCCTTCTTTAATGACATTACCACGGGTACCCATTCCCAACGAAATTGAACACGGGTGTACAATGGGCACCTAGGTTTCATAACTCAAAATTTTAGAATTTTTTAAAATTTCCTAATATATATTTTAATGCTATATCCATATAAGGGTGTGTGGCACCCGAAAGCCTCAAATTCTCTTCCGCTGTGAAAAATGCATTGGAGCACCCGGGTGCCACGCACCAGGGGATTGTTCGCTTTAATACTAAGCATACTGGAATCCAGTTTGAGTTTATTAGGCCCTTTGGTATCTTGGGCCAAATTTTTATTATCTATTTGGAAAAATATATTGTATATGCTAAGAAAAGTATGCCATTGAATTCTTCGAAAAAGAGGTTTTTCATAGTACAACTTATGTGATAGAGTTTATTTTATTACTCCCTCTAATTCAGGGGTGAATTTATCGTCCGGGCACCCTGGGCATGTTCCCGGGCTCGACGCTGACATTCTTGTGAAATATGGCGAGCTTCCCTAAAGGTTGTACTCCATCCGTTCTCAAATATAAGTCTTTCTAAAGATTCCAACAAGTGACTACATACGAAGCAAAATGAGTGAATCTACACTCTAAAATATGTCTACATACATCCGTATGTTGTAATTCATTTGAAATGTCTAAAAAGACTTATATTTAGGAACGGAGGGAGTAATCCACAAAATTGCTGAAAAGTACAAATACACGCTGAAAAAATAAGAAAGATGCTATAACTGGGCCAGCATGGCCGTTTTCTTACAGTTTGCGCCTCATGAGTGAATAGCATAAAACTACCACAATTCGCGTTAGGGTTTCAAAAAACTACCACAAATTTGTTTGTGACTGATAACTACCAGAATCGGTGTCGGCTGTTTCAAAAAACCCAAATCGCCGACTGCTTTGCACTTGATCGCGATTATGAGAGGCCGGGCCCGCACCTAAACAAACCGTCTGTTTGACCATTTGTTTGACCGTTAACTGACATGAGGGGCTCACATGTCAGTGTCTCTTACACTTCAATAAAAATATCGAAATATATGGCCTAATTGTTTTACAGAATAGTCCCTGTAAGTTTTTTTAAAAAGCAATCGGGTCCCTGGAGAAGCCACATTCGCCATGAGGAATGGCGCCGGCGGCTCTGCGGCGTCCAGGTCGTGCCCAGCAGCGTAGCTGGCGGTGGAGCAGCTCAAGCGCCGGCGGCTCGGCGATGGCAGGTCGCGGGAAGCAACGTGGTCTGCGGTGGAGCAGCTCGACGCGTCGGCGGCCAGGTCGTGGGCAGCTACGTGGTCGGCGGTGGAGAAGCACGACGGGCCGGTCGATGGCGGCGCCGGCTCGAGGTGGTGGCGGTGTGGCCGGCCTCGGCGGGGAGACGGGGCTCGTCGGGCCCGTGCAGCTCTTCATGGTGGCGGTGTGGCCGACCTCGGCGCCGGCTCGAGGTGGTGGTCCATGGCGGCGCCGGCTCAAGGTGGTGGCGCCGGCGTCGGCGCGGAGGCGGGGCTCCTCCAGGTGGGCGACGGGCTCGGTTCAGGTGGAGTCCTTGCCGGCCGCGCCTGCTGCACCTTGCCGGCTGGCAGAAACAGAGAGAGATAAGGGAGAGAAGAAGAAGGAGGAGGAAGAAGAGATAACTGACATGTGGGCCTCACATGTCAGTTAACGGTCAAACAAACGGTTTGTTTAGGTGCGGGCCCGACCTATCATAAACCGGTTTAATTTCTTAGCCACGGGTGTTTTGGGTTTTTTGAAACAGTCGACGCCGACTTTGGTAGTTATCAGTCACAAACAAAATTGTGGTAGTTTTTTGGAACCCTAACACGAATTATGGTAGTTTTATGCTATTTACTCGCGCCTCATTGAACTTCACTCCTTACATGGGCTGAAGTAGGCCTAGGTAGCTTGTGAGAACTGAGAAGAATACCAGGAATGTGCGAAATCACTAGTTGAGGAGTACTCATTGGAAAGATCACTTCAACTCCCCAGATTGTCACGAGTGGCGCACATGCAGCGCGCCACTTGTCGCAACCTGGGAGTTTTCCCTTTTTTCGTAGATCCGTTTATTCAAAACGTTGTATCTCTCAAACTAGATCCCATGTTGATAGGTTTTGACGAACTTTTTTTCACGAAAAAACCGGCAAAAAAACCGGACGAAAAAATTGAACCGGGAGCACATGTTTTTCGCTTTCCGAAAGAGGCACGCCCGTGCCTCTCACGAAATCACAACCGTGCCTCTCGCGGAAGCAAAATCATGACTCGCAGAAGGAAAGAAAAAAAGAAAACGCGTTTTTTTCATTTCCGAAGAGGCATGGCCGTGTCTCTCGCGAAAGCACACCCGTACCTCTCGTGGAAGCAAAACCGTGACTCTCGCGAAAGAAAAAGAAAAGAAAACACGTTTTTTTCATTTCCGAGAGGTACGGCCGTGACTCTCTGAAAGCACAATCGTGCCTCTCGTGGAAACAAAACTGTGACTCTCGCGAAAGAAAAAAAAACAGAAAAAGCATTTTTTTTTCATTTCTGAGAGGCACGGCCGTGACTCTCGCGAAAGCACACCCGTGCCTCTCGCGGAAGCAAAACCGTGACTCTCGCGAAAGGAAAAAAACAGAAAACACGTTTTTTTTCGTTTCCGAGAGGCACAGCCGTGACTCTCGCGCAAGCAAAACCGTGACTCTCGCGAAAGGAAAAAAGCAGAAAACGCGTTTTTTTTTCATTTTCGAGAGGCACGGCCATGAGTCCCGCGAAAGCAAAACCGTGCCTTTCGCGGAAACAAAATCATGACTCGCGAAAGGGAAAAAAGAAAACGTGTTTTTTCGCGCAAAAAAAAATTGCATTTTTTTTCGTCGAAAAAACCCAAAAAAACCGTTTAAATAGCCGAAACGCGTGCGGAAAAAATAAAAAAACAACATCCGAGGGAACACCCAGAGCGCGACACGTGGCAAACGGCTGAGAGCGCGTCAAGTGGCGCTGATCGTTGCGAGGCTCAGGAGCGCTCGTTAACTAGTGGCTCCCAGGAATGTGTGAATGGGAAACGATTAAGTCAACTCCTAAAAAAAACTAACGGATAATCAAGCGGGCCTCTGCCGTCTCGGTTGTGCGCCACGCGTCCCTCTTGTGGACCTAACACCATGTTCTTTGCAACAGCATGTCTCTGCTCTACCTAATCCTCACGTTCATCTCCCCCAATCCTTCATCCCGAATCAACGGCTCCCCCAATCCTTCATCCCGAATCAGCGCCTCAAGGAGATGCTCACCCGCCCATGCACGTGTCCCTGCTCGCCGCCAGCAAGGCAGGCCGCCACCATCTCAAGCTCCTGCAGCAGCGCCCGCCTCAGCCAAGCCCGCCACCACACTCAAGCTCCAATCCTCACCGGTGGAGGATCGACCGCTTGTTAGTGTGTTCGTGTGCACGGGGCCGAGAGTCAGGCCCTAGCCACTCCTGCACGATTGCGCCTATGCAGCAAGGTAGACTGCCGGATCACCGCTGTCCGAAAAGAGTACAAATTCACAAGAGCGATGGCGCGCGACCAGGCCTCCTTTATGACTACGGTAAGTGACGGTCAGGATTGGAAGCCCAAGCGCGAGCGACACCCTTGATTCAGGTGGGCCCTAGGCGGCCGCACTCCTGGATGTGGCTTAGGGCCGGGCCGGCTTGTGAGCAACAATTTTGAAGTGTGTACTCCTTCATCTCGCGCCTCCCGGGCATACAAGATGGTTAGGTTTTCCCCTAACTCCTTTGGTGCCAATGTCGGCCCGCCTTGTCTTCAGTGGCCTTAGGGCCATAGAGGCGCAGTGGACCCCGACCCTTGCCGGCGGGAGGGATCCTGCTCTGGCTTTTAGGTAGAGTTTTGAGTTTGGTTAGAATTTGTGTTTTGCTCAAGGAGGTGAGGCAGCGAGGGCTCCATGAAGATGGAATAATGTCCTTCCCGTCTAGCCCCTATCTCGCGACCTATCTAGTATTGTCGGAGGGTGTGTGAAGGTGTGTCTCTGGTAGATCTCACGGGGTTCCATCGGTGCTGGTCTTCGATCAATCTGTTTGGATGCAACTTTCATTCATCTTCGGTGGATCTGTCTGAATTCGGCCACAGAACAGGGGGGGGGGGATATCTGGTGCACCGGAGCTTGTGGTGCTACCGGTGCACCAAACTCACATTGTACTTTTTAAAATGTTTAAAAAATTCCAAAAAAAATTTAGTATGCTTGCACAACATCAATGTGGATTGTCACAACATTTCAAGTCAAAATTCGAAACATAGCTCCAAAAACAAAATTGACAAATTCAACACTAAATAGTACTCCCTCCGTAAACTAATATAAGAGTGTTTATATTACTATTTTAGTGATCTAAACGCTCTTACATTTGTTTACAGAGGGAGTACATAACAAAACTTGGGCTTTAGATTTGGCCCATTATCACACTGATGTCAAATTTGTCATTTTTGCATCTCAAAAAATATTTTAACTTTTTATATGAAATTTTTGACATCATACATTGATGTTATGTTAACATACTAGAATTTTTTTTTAGATTTTTTAAAATATTCTTGGGCATCCGGTGCACCGGTAGCACGACAAGTGCGGGTGCACCGGATACATTCCCGCAGAACAGGGGCAGGTCCCAGGCCGCCCAGGCGGTCACAGTAGCACTGTTAGATATGAGGGGGGCATCAAGGTGGCCGCGTTTCAAAGGTGGAGAGCGCCCGCACATGGGACGTGACGGCGACCGGCGACACTGGCGACTCACAGGCTGGAGGGGGTCGCAGATCTGAGCTGGGGTCGAGTCCGGCAGGATACCAGCAAGCCGAAGAGGCCGGAGGAGACGCAGCCTCCAAATGCAGCCGATAATTCTTTCTACTATAATTTCTTGGATGCAGAGATGGGGTTTTAACTTCATTTTGAAAAAAATATGCTTTGTTTTTCCCTGTATCTAAACGCTACATCCAAATTAAACACTCGTCGGCTGACCGGCCGGCATCCAAACTTGCGCGGGGCCGGGCAATGCGGGCAGCGCCTGCAAGAGCAGACACAAAAAAACAGACGTTGCATGTGCTTAGCAGTTGAGAGTGCTGCGCTTTAGCAAGTCTTACACTACTGATTAACAATCCAGTGGCCTAAACAATTGATCATGGCCCAACTTTTGTGCAAGCATCCTCCCATTTAGGGCGACATGCAAGGACGGGCTCTATATATATTCAAGTTAGTTAATTAACGACAGTGATCCGGAGACATGTGCAAGTAGAATCAGTTGTTTAATTTCTCATAAAAAAGAATTAGTTGTTTAATTTTGTCATGCAGCTAACTAGACATTAGCGCAGCATACACTGGGACGTGTTGCAAAGCAGGATGCATATATACAGACACCATCTTTCATGAGGTTAAACGCTCCAGTTCAGACGACGAGACTTAGTTAGGCTCTCCGCTCCACACTCTCTCTTCTGAGCTGAACACTGAAGTATAGTGCAGTGCAGTACTCACTTGGTCAGCGATCTCTGAAAGATGAGGAGTCCCAGTTCCAGCTACTTGTCACTGGCTGCAGCCGTGGTCTTGCTTCTGGTACTGACGACGGCCACGGAAGCTGAAGGCATCCGGCTAGACGCCGAGACCCGGGCTTCAGTCGGCAGTAGCAGCAGCAACCCAGTGCACAATGTAAGTGGTGGTTCTGATGATCTTTTCATCCATCGTCGACCTTAATCTTTGGATAGTTTCTGCAGATGCTAATTAACTTGCTTGTGTTCATGATTGCAGAAACCAAGCGATGATTTGGTCAAGGGTTCTACCACAAGCTCGGTAAGCGAGAGCGAGACAATGAAAAGCGCCGGTGCTGCGAGCGAAATTAGGGCAGTGGCCCACGTGCCGGAGTTCCATGAAGACTACTACGTTCGAACCGTTCACAGTTCTAGGCACCACTGACAAACACTAAACAGCTAGTTAGTTAGTCAGTCAGTCGCAGCGGCTGCACTGCCGGCTACCATTCATTTGTACTTTGTCCGTCCCACAATATAAGAGGTTTTGCAAGCTATGTAAGCTTATTAGACAGTGAGCACATGGTGATGATGATAGCTTGATCGGATAGCAACTGCGAAGCTAGCTTATTAGCTCCACTTGTGCATCTCTGCAGACTGAAATGTAAGCAGGAGAAGAAACAATTTTGATGTACTGACCTCTTGTCAAAGGAAACAACTGAAGTTGAGAGTTGAGTAATCTGGCAAGAAGGACCATGCACCTACACAGATGACAGAGCAGCTAGTACTAGTCAGTTGGATGACTACTGGTAATCGTGTAGTCATGGTGTGTTACGTAGGAGAGTACCACTACACGCTGCCGGCGATTAGTTTGTGGGCATTATTCCGTGTTCGTAGCGACTACCAACTCCAACATTGCCGGATTTGCTGCAGTGTTGCTCGCTGAGTGCACTACTACTATATGTCCCGGCCGGACGGTGCACTCAAGTATTCTATACCCATCCTCTGTTTTTGGCACATGCTCAACTACTAGATGATTGATGATTGACCTTTTGGAAGGCACGGATAAGTGGTGCTGTAAAGGATGCGGTGCACGACGTTCGGTTCTCGAGACAGGGAAAAGGGAACGTGTTGATAAAAGGCAAAAAAATGGGAAATGCAGAGACGTTCCATATTTGTTCTTATTGTTTCGTTTTTGCTGTCATGGAAGCATTTTTTGTCGTTGCGTCTATGTGTTTGGTTGTCATGGTAGTATTTCTTGACCGGTGTTGGTACCGTCCAGCATATTTGTCCCAAACACCATTTTCTGACTTTCACCCATTTTCCAGTCAAATCACCTCACTTTTAAATTGGTATAATGATGCGGTTTCTGTGTCATCCAGGTGTAGTATGTGGTTTGTTCACATTTTCAAACAGCGGATCCTATTCCCTGCGTAGGTCGGGGAATAGAGATCAACCCCCCCGCCGCCGCCTCAACACCTGTATGGGCCAGAATGTTCTGGAACCTTCAACTTCCATGAACCGGGTTTTCCTTTTTATTTCTTTTTTCTCAAAATTCATAATATTTTCAAAAAATCATGAATTTTTTTGAATTAATGAATATTTTTAAAATCCATGGATATATTTTACAAATGTTGAACACTTTTTAGTTTCCAGCACTTTTCTTGGAAATTTGTGAACATTTTTATAACTCGTGAATTTTTTTTGAAAGGCATCAATATTTTTTCAAACTGACGAATATATTTTTAAATTCCTGCACAACATTTTTTGAATATTTTAAACATTTCTTGAAATTAGTGAATATTTTTTGAACTCACGACTAGTTTCTGCATTCGTGAACATTATCCGAAAGTCCTGAACATTTTTTTTGAACTCATGAATATTTCTATAAATCGTGAAAAAATTCTAAAATTCACAAATCTCTTTTAAAATTTGTGAAAAAAAATGAGTCCAACATTGCCGGAAGTCCTGAACATTTTTTTTAACTCATGAACATTTTTATAATTCATGATTATTTTCTAAAATTCATGAACATGTTTAGAATTCATGAACTTTTTCAAATTCATTTATTTTTTGAAATCATGAACATTTTTTCAATTTATGGACATTTTGTTTTCCAATAAAGGAAAAAATCCCAAATTCGTGAACATTTAAAAAAATAAAGATTACTATTTTGAAAATCTGATTTAAAAAATAAAAATAAATAACAGAACAAGGAAACATAATGTGATGTAACAAACAGGTGTGTCTGCGCCCGCAATGGGCCGGCCCAAAGTGTGTGGATGCGTGCGTGTTTGCTCATTTCCCACTCACAGGTCGAGGAATAGGACCTTTCAAAAAAAAAGGTCGAGGAATAGGAATATAGCATGTTCGTGATGCAGGTCAAGTTAAAGATGCATTGCATGGTAAGGGTGCAACATGCAATTAACTACACATTAAATGAAGCTCCATACAATAGTTGCATATCATGAAACTCTTGTGAGTGGGAAACTTTTAAATTTTATTAGCGTAGCATTTTCGTGGCAATCTATGATTACGGAAATGAGCTAGAAACAAAGTTACACAAGTTAAATGGAGAGGAACCAACTATATAAAGCAATTCCATGATTCTACATATTTAAAAAGTCAATTAATGTTATTTGTCTAGACATCAATTTTAAATGTTGTTAACATGCATGGGGGTGACATATTCAAGTTCTATGCAATTTCCTAAAAATATAGACATATCGCATGATATGGAGTATTTTGTCGCCATGACGGAAAGGTTGGGTGCCACGGCGACGAATACGGAAATGGTGCCATGGCAGAGAAAACATATTAAAGTGTGGGGGTGTGCGGAACTTGCAAACATGACGAGTGAGGTGAATTCTATAACTTTTTTGGGAATTTGCGAACATTTCTCTAAAACTCTAGGACATTTTTTTGAAAGCCCTGAGCATTTTTGCAAACTGGCGAATATTTTTTGAAATTCATGAGTAATTTCTTGAAATTTGTGAACATTTTTTGAAATTGGTGAATTACCCAACACAATCAGAGAAACCAGAAAAGAATAATCCCCAATCGCAATATCAACATTTGGAACCCTCAAGTGAGAACTCATTTGCATGTCCATTAGAAACAATTGATAAAGGCTTAGGCATCAACTCTGTAACCAATTCATGATTTGCGGTAGATGGTCTCGAAATGAATGAATGTGAAGCTCCTTAATCAAATAAAAGGTTCACCGGATTAGAATTGACTGAAAGAGTACCCATGATCAATTCGGAAGTCTCTTCTGCCTTAGGCGCATTCACTTGACTAACCCTTGCGGTCTTGGAAAATTGCTTCACCATTGCATTGTTGGGGGCATTGAGAGGAGAAGGGGGGGGGGGGGGGGGCTTCCACTCATTTTGCATTGTGAGCATGCACTTTCTTTAGGGGTTGGCTGTCATTCTTGATTAGGTCAACCCGATGATCTTTTATTCGACCCTATAAAATATGACAACTTAATAAAACTTTGCGAGCGAGATTGCCTAAAGAAATCGGGGAAGAGAAGCACTCCAACCAAACCAGCATTTAATTAATGGAGCCAGAGGACCTTTATTCATAGGAAATCACATGTACCTCAGAAGTATCGCTGCAGACCGCAGCAGGTGAATGATACCAAAAATAGGAGAAACATCGTCTCCTCTTGAGTTTTGACTTTCATTTTTTAGCAGAACATTTATAGTGAAAATGTAAAAAAAAGAATCAGGGCGAGCAAATAGTAATGCTCAGCCCATTATTTGCCCTTTTCAGGGGCCCAGCCCATAGTAGATAGTGTGGTTTTCCGTGATGCAGCCCATCAGACTTGTACACGGCCCCGTTGTCCGGCAGTGGGAGGAAAGAAGAGATCGAGGCCCGTGCTCAGCCGGCGGGTACAAGGGAATCGGTTCAGAAAGATGCGTGCGCCGTGCGGCCTAGGTGCAAGCCACGGGAGCCGACCGTGATCCGCACCGCTGGTTGGCCGCAGCGGCGTGGTGGGGGCGGCCTCCGCCGAGGTTGTTTGTCTCGGCTCCTAGCCGGTGGCCCAACTCTAAGCCTAGGGTGGGCAGGTCGCGTGGTGCCGCGCGCGCTGGCCTGGGCACGAATGGATCATGGCATCATGCCATGCGCGCGTCCAGGTCCGTCCCGGCTGCCGCAAACGACGTGAACCCCATGGCTGACACGGCACCGGGCAGGGTTACGCCGCTACGGTACACTGGAGGGTGCGACACCGCTAGTCGATCGGGGGTACCATATTGTCCATCGTCCATGTTCCAATGGTGCACCAGTACACCACGCACGTCTATGCGTAGCCGGTCGAGCCGGCACCCAACCACGCGACTCATCTACAGACGGCGGAGCACCATCGATCATCTTCCGACATGCGTCAGACCAAAGGGAACGACCGTCTCTCTCGCTGACCGGGCAAAAGAAAAGAGCAAACGGCCGGGGAGAAAGAAAAGGAACCCGTACATGGATGCGCTGGCCGGGCAGCGCGGCACATGGCCGTCTTTCCTCTCTCGCGCTCTATCTGCCGCGCGCGCGACCCATCCACCAGCCGGCACGTCCCTTTTCAAATTCGAACCACCCTCTGCCTCGATCAGGAATCTCAGCGGAGCAGACGGCGACGGTGCCGTGCCATGCCATGCCTTGGATGTGTAAAGCTCCGGACGGCACCACGTGGGCAGCAGCAGGTTGTTGATCGCACAGCTGTGTGGCGGAATGTTCGAACGCGCGGCGGCCGTGGCGTGCACGTGGAGCGCGCAATCCTACGGTACCTGCGCAGATAGTTAACTTTTTATAATTTGATCGCAGGACTTTGGAGTTACAATAAAATATACCGCTCAGAGCATCTCTAGCAGACCTTGTATAATGCCGAGCCGCAAAACTTGTTTACAGTTCGCTGAAAAATGGGCCAATAGCTCCTGTACGACGTTTTTCATGCGAATTGGAAGGAGTGCAACGTTGTTGGAATGAATGACTGTGATGCGATGTTTTAGAAGCAAACAATAGCTCCAATGCGACATGGCTCTGTTTAACCATGAAATGAAAAACACGAGGGGTTAGCGATTCGAGTTATGACACGCGGGCCCTAGCAGTTACTCGCATGCGGGTGGGACCCACAACTTATCCACGCAAGCATGCCCGTGCTCATCAGCGTGCCCCGACCCGAGCCACCCCCCCCCCCTCCATTGCTTGCCCTGCCCCTTTCCTTTCCCACCTTCTTCTTCCTCTGCTCCGGCAACGAAGCGCGCCGCCGGCGAGTGATGTCTAGCTCGACTTCGGCCTCCCGCCAATCATGGACGCAGTACGGTCCACTGCCGTTGACAAGATGCCCCGATTGCCCGCGCATGGAGCCTCTGAAGCGTTTGACTTGTGTGAGGGAAGAAAATGGCAACCGTGGGCGCGAGTTTGTGAAATGCTTGAGCAAGTCACAGCCGGGGCAGGTTAGATCTGTGTTCTTGACCAATCCTATGGTCTAATTTCTCCCGATTTCTTTCTTTTTTCCTCGAATTAGGGCGGTGGATCTGGGTGGTGGATCTAGGATTCATGCGCCGCCGGCCCCCTGTTTTTCAGGTTCTGAAGAAATGTGGGCATTTTGAGTGGCTCGATGACTATGTTGAAAGGTTGAAATTGGAGGGATCAACCCGAACCCAAGAGCTCAATTTTGGGGGGCGGCTTGCCGTGGAACAAGCCCTCAATTTGGCGGCGGACAGAGCCGATCCGATGATGCACAGTGCAGAACTGAAGTGTGAATTGAAGAAAATTGGCAAGCAACTAAAGCATCTGATCGATTTGAAGCAGCAAGCAAATATGATGGTTGGAGCATTTTATGGTTGTGTCATTGTTATGGGTTTATTTTACTTGATGTTCATCAATCGCTAGAATTTGTTAGAGTTTCAGTTAGTGTGTCAGCTAGTTTCAAGGGTGCCCTGTAGTTTGAGTTAGCCATGGATCATTTGTTAGATGAATTTGAATTTGTGTGAAGTAAAACTTGCTTGAATTATTGTAATGATATTCTCAGGGACCCTATTCAGTGTTCATGCTTTGTTTCCTCTGTTTCTGTTCTTCAGTTAACAGAGTACACACTCAAATTCAGTTTCTAGTAAAAAACAAAACTGGGCTGCCGAATAGATGTTGGGCTGTGAGAAAATGGGCCCTGAGAAAATAACCATGCCCAAGACCAGCCCACCTCTAACTTCGGCAAATAAAATGGGGCCCAATAAAATGTTACTTGTTTTTCCTTTGGCCTTTTTCTTGCACTAAATTTTGTGATGGATCATTTTTTGATGCACTAAAACTAAATGTTAATTGTTTTTATGCATGTCTACGGTTTCATGAACTAAATGAGTTGCATGCTTGCATGAAGTGCCTGAAGTAAATTAGTTTGCATTTCCTAGTTGCATGTCCATAGTGGGTTTGCATGGGGCTTCTAGTTGCATGTCCATGGTTTGGCCAATATTTTGAAGATGGTGTGTGTGGTGATTGGGGTGTAGCAACCCGGACCCGTAGCAACCCATAGCAATACATGAATAATAAGCAAGAACAACCCATAGCAATCCATAAATAATAGCACGAAACACACAATATATATAGTAGCATAACGATTATATAGAAGCATAACGGTTGCAACCCATAGTTCCACGATAGCCTTACAACTCCATGATAGCCTTACAACTTAAAGTACTAATAAAACTTAATAATAGTAGCATAACGATTACAACTTTAAAAAAACTAATATGATAGATCTATAGCAAGCTAGATAGATGTGGGGGCACCAAACGCGGGTTCTTCTTCTCCTCCTCCTCCGGGGCCACCAAGCTCCTCCGGGCGCCGCCCTTCACTCCTCCCCGCTGTTGATGGGGTACGGGAGCGTGTGCATAACGCCGTTGTTGGGGAAGATGCCGTTGAAGTCGGTGAAGATATTGTAGGTGGTGAAAGCTATGAACTCACAACCAACCCAATACGCTCGCCCAAGGAGATGGAAAGCATCGAAAGGGTTAGTGAACGTGGCGAGGAGCCCAACCACAACGCCGTTGTGGTTGACCTCCTCAAGATGGTACATCCGAGGAGAGCCGCGGGGGAGGTGGCGGAAGCCGGCCTCAAGGAAGAACTCCGTTAACTCCCTTGCGCCCCTCCACCTCGAGATCGCCCAAACCCTAAGGGTTCTCTCTACATACACTCCGGTCGGGTAGAGCCTTTCCGGCACGGTTGGGGGGAAGCGGTAGGTGGGGGCGTTGTACCGCATGGTGGCTCGAGGGCTCGATCGGGTTTGATGGAGAAGAAGGAAGAAGGAGCGCAAAGGAGGCAGAGGATGGGGTGTGGATGAGGAGGGAGAGGAAGACGATAGTGCCCGGCTTAAATAGCCCAAGTGCGACGTGGTTTCACCCCGTAGAGTTAATGGGCGGGCGGCGTTTGGTGGCGCCCCATGAAAGTGTGTACACGAGCGTGGGAAACGGGTTGCGATCCTTATGTGCCACCGGTCGCGGGTCAAGGGGGAGGGGCTCACGCACGCGTCTGTGCCGTCGTGGGTCAAGGGGACACGCCTTCCCCGGGTTCTCTGCGTGTGCCGCCCGTGCATTCATGTCGTAGCCCATTAATTTGCCCATCTTGCTAGGGCCTGGCTAGAGGGCAACGTTCGGTCGATGCGAGACGTGACAATAATGGACGCCTTCATTTACCCATCTTGTAACGGGCAGCACGCCGTTTGAACTGCATCGATACCCACATCGATACCCCATGCCAGTATTGCGTCCTCAAAGAGGAGCACGCCATGTACAGCACGCCATGCAGCGTTGGCTTTTTGGTTGTCTTCATCGGGCTGCTGCATTGTGGCCGGGTGCATGCTTTGATGCGACGCTGCATCGGTTCTAATGGTAGGCATGCGACAGCTTACTGCGTCGATAGGGGTGGCGGAGCAGGGCTACGTCGAGGGCATGCATGCAACGCACGGGCGCAGTTGTGCGGGTGGGCATGCATGCTGCGGGTAGTCACGGGCACGCATGCAACGATGGAAAGGGCACCGCGTAGGCTTGGTCCATGCACCGCGTCAACTCTTGCCGTTGGATTCAAATGAACGGTCCTAATGCCCCAATGAGAAAGGCTGATCCAAACCCCACCGATTCAACCAATCAGCGCGTCTCATGCAGATCGATGCACACTGATTCAACCAATCAGCGCGTCTCATGCGGATCGATGCACACTGTAGCTAACCCTAGCGCCTGATCTCAACCGTCCACGCACAAAGATCGACGACCCGGTAGTGTGCGGGGTTTTGAGAGGTTTTGAGGGGTTTTGACTGATTAGGGTTGAGCATAACTAATTCAAAAAAAATCAAAAAAATATAAAACTTGCGCACATAGTCTTATTATGTCGTATAGTAACGAGAAAAAAAATATAAATATGGTTTACATACATTTTTACGAAAAATCCTTCACAAAATTGTCATTGCTCGAACAATGTAGTATGGAGTTCAAGGGAGAGAGTAGTGGGCACCCGAGAGTAGGTGGGGTTTTGAAAATGAAAAGTGTGAAAACCTCACCAAAACTTCATTTTGGATTGACTAAGAAAGATCTTAACTTACTTTTCTCATTTTCATGTTTTAAACTTGTTTTATATATAATTTTCTATTAAACCTTGTTTTTTCAAAAAGAAAAGAAAATAATAGAAAATTAATTCAATAAATAGTGATACTTTAGATTTACACTATATAGGTAGAATAGATGTGTAGAAAAATTATTTGGCTGGTTTAGACAAGGTGCCAAAAAACTTGCTTAAATATGAGGCCGTTTACCCAACTTTTGAAGGTCATTTGAGACACACTTTTCATGACTATGAGTTCAACTTACCAAAAGGGCTCGGAATGATCAGCAAGCAAACATATTTCAGTTGAGGTACTTTAGATAGCATTAAAACATCAATACCCCATCCCTAATTAAAATTTGAGCCCAAATTTGAATTTAAATTTGAATTTTATTTGGCTGGTTTAGACAAGGTACCAACAAACAAGTTCAAATAGTGACTACCAGTACGCACCAAGTTACAAATATTACTACATGCCCCAAATTTTCAAACTGTTCTCTGTTCTCGTGTGCCCTTCTTTGCCTTAGCACTTCTTGTTTTTGGTTCTACTACACACACAAGTTCACTGATCATCTTGGTTTTTTTCACTGGTCTTTTCAACACCTCGCCACTAGTAGAAAACGGAGTTTTATCACCGGTTCGTAAGGGCCTTTAGTGCCGGTTCTGCAACCGGCACTAAAGAGTGGGTACTAAAGGCCCCCCCTTTAGTACCGGTTCGGCACGAACCGGCGCTAACGTGCCACCACATGGCACGAGCCAGGCCCGGGTGCGTGTAGGACATTAGTACCGGTTGGTAACACCAACTGGTACTAAATATTTGGGTGTGTTTTGGTTTTAATTTTTATTTTTCCTTTAGTTTTGTGTTTTCAATTAAATTTAGTGATTGTTTTACATTATAATGAGTTGTTAAATCATTAGGTGAAAGTACCGCAGATTAGTTTCGATTGGATGCATGTGGATCCTAGCTAAGTGATCAAGTATATGCCATATCCATATTACTTAGATCACTATCAAGTAATATGGATATGGCATATACTTGATCACTTAGCTAGGATCCATCCAGTTGAAACTAATATGCGGTTTCTTTCATAAATGATATAATAACGCATCATCATCATCATATTAATATAAAAACTCTTGCATCATATCATCACCAACAACAGTATATACTAGCTAGCAAAGATATCATCGAGTTCAACATGGTCATGATATTATAAGCGTTCATAACACCACAAAAGCAAATCACTCTTTGAGATTAAGTTCAGGACGAAGAACACGGACACGCATGAGAGGACAACAAGTACTAAGAGCATGATAACTAGCTAAATCACTCCTGCTGCTCTCTCTCAGGTAAAACAGCATAGAACATGTATAACTCTCCTGATTCATCATATTGAAGCATGCAGATGAACCTGTCTCCTAATCGTGGGCTGCGCTTCTGATTGCTGCCCCCTAGTACTTCTCTGCGATCGTTAACAATTTTGCTCCAATCTTTCACTATTAAGCATTCATCGCTTTTAGAAATCCTGAATGCACTCATGTGCACTGTAGGATATCTTGGCCGTAAGCTAACAATTGACATGCGACCTTTAGTCTCGATCCACTGAGGCACAACTGTCATCGGGAGTCCCTGTTGAAGAACATCTTATAGTAATTAATATACTTAGCAATGAATGTTTAGCTTGAAAAATAATGTATGCAAAAGATGCACTGAGGACTAATAGTAAAAATCTTACCATCTTTCCTAAATACATGTGACCGTAGTTCAATACGATCAGTATTGGTCGCACGTTTTGAGTACTAAGATTTTCAAATTCAGGAAAATGATTTCTCTTGACAGCATCAAGATCCTCAAGCCATGAAACATAATGACTTATCTCCTCGCAGTTTAGTTCAGCCCCGGAACAGTGGATGGTCCTGTCTACCAAGCGCCGAACATGTTTGCTTGAATCAAAATAAGCTGTCAATAGAAATTACTTGTCAACTATTTTTGAATAAACAATATCGAAGACATAAATATGGTTGAGAAACTCACATAATGGTAGAACTGGAGGCGTCTGCACATCGACCCAGATGTCTCTATTACCTTCAATATCATCTTCCGGACGAATATCAAAGGTGATAACCATATCAGGCTCAAATGCATAAGTCTTGCATAGTGCTTGCCAAGTTTTGCATTCAAAATAGGTGTATGTGTCTGCATTGTATAATTTCACGTTGAAAGTATAACCATGCTCGGTCTTCAGGTAAACTCTCTTTACCTCCATAGTTTTCATAGCACTGAAACCTATCTTATCCAAGACAAAAATTCTTGCATGGCAGGGGATGCGCTAGTACAATAGTGAAAATTAAAAATTATAAGTTGAAGCAAATGAAGCATAAGTCATGCTTAATTACGAAAAAAGACTTGTCGTTGTGACTTACTGTATCCACTTCGAAGGTCTCATCCAGCTTGGTGCTGAAGCGCCTATCATCAACAAGGAAATTTCTGTCGCACAGGCCGCGCTGGTCTTCACAGTATTCGCACTTAATAAAAAATGAAGTGCCAGTGTAACAGATGAGTTCTCGTCAGAAACCCTGATACTCCGAAAGAGATTGTCCAGTTTGTACACGAAGTGCGTCCAGTTTTTGCCGTAACCCTCTCTACTCTTTTGCACATGCTATGTGGGTGAAATGATGATACCATGCCAAGTTTCGACATTTTCAGAGTTCATTTTGTAGTGATTTTCAATTTCACGGTCATTTAGCTCTCTAAACAAATCGGTAAATGACTGAAAAATAGCAAATGATGTCAGAAAGTGTTGAAAATTGACGACGTCGCTTTGAATGGTGTGTACGGAACATAAAAAAGTCTAGAGTTGTAATAAGTTTAAAAAAATGAAGTGCCAGTGTAACAGATGAGTTCGCGTCCAAAACCCTGATACTCCGAAAGAGATTGTCCAGTTTGTACACGAAGTGCGTCCAGTTTTTGCCGTAACCCTTTCTACTCTTTTGCACATACTATGTGGGTGAAATGATGATACCATGCCAAGTTTCGACATTTTCAGAGTTCATTTTGTAGTGATTTTCAATTTCACGGTCATTTAGCTCTCTAAAGAAATCGGTAAATGACTAAAAAATAGCAAATGATGTCAGAAAGTTTTGAAAATTGATGACGTCGCTTTGAATGGTGTGTACGGAACGCAAAAAAGTCTGGAGTCTTAATAAGTTTAAAAAAATGAAGTGCCCATGTAACCGATGAGTTCTCGTCAGAAACCCTGATACTTCAAAAGAGATTGTCCAGTTTGTACACGAAGTGCGTCCAGTTTTTGCTGTAACCCAAGAAGTCCGGAGTTGTAATAAGTTATTAAAGATAAAAAGAGGCACAATGCTCGTTAATTAGCTTCAAGCCTTTCGGAATAGTGCAAACTGCACTGCACATAGCTTCGTGCAGTCTACACTATTCCTCAAGGCTTAAAGCTAAGCAACGTGCAGATGAGCATTGCGCCTCTCCTTCATCGTCTCTGCACTCAGGGCTTATAAACCGCTCCTAGTGCCTCTCTCTTCGCGAGGTGGGACTAAAAAACAGCTTACTAAGAAACTATAGTACCGGTTCATGGCACGAACCGGTACTAAAGGTGCCCGTGGGGCCCCAGCCTGACCACAGCCTGACGCAGCCTCATTAGTACCAGTTCGTGACACGAACCGGTACTAAAGGTTGCTCACGAACCGGTACTAATGATCTCCGCCCGCCTAGCCGTTGGAACCGGCACTAATGGACACATTAGTGCCGGCTCAAAATCAAACCGGCACTAATGTGCTTCACATTTGACCCTTTTTCTACTAGTGCGCCAACACCCTCGTGATCAGTGTCTTCAGTCTCAATGTTGAAAGCAGTTTCAGTTTCTTCGCTGTGTACCTCAACATTGGTTTCTTCAGTCTGAACCTCGACACGCTCAGGTTCAGTTTCAACCTCGAGAGCAGTTTCTTCAGTTTGAATGTTGACTACAATTTCAGTTTCTTCGGTGTGCACCTCCACATCAGTTTCTTCAGTCTGAATGTTGACTGCAGCAGGATTTTCTTCAGTCTTCTCAGGCTCAGGCACACTTCTCTTCTTTCTACCGCCATTGACTCTTGCTTTTTTTGTTGGCCAACACTGTTCAACAACAAGGGGCTGACTTGCTCGCTTCCTCCTGGCCATTGGGAAAATGTTATAGATATAATAATTGGAAAAAGCACCAAATCAAAACACAGATAAATAAACAAGAACATACTTTGGCTTATCAGGAGTGTAACGGCATTTGACAGATCCCACTCAGTGCCCAAGTTCCTGGCACAACTTGCATCTGTTTTTGTTACCTTTTTGGCCCTTTTTGGCTTTCCATCTTTTTTTCCCTTCTTACTACTCCCACCTTTCTCAAACCATGCCTTGAATCTACTCTGTTTAGGCCAACCAGCCTTTCTTTTCGTCAAGGGAGGACACATGGAAAATTCAATGTCCACTTCAGGCCACTGAGACTGATCTGTAAGTGCTGGAATTGGAGTAGCATATGCAGCTTTGAATCTTGCTACCGAATAATATTCATGCAAATATGGGTGCATGTTTATCTTCGGTTGGGATGCTAAGAAAAGAATGGCATGCTCACATGGTTTATCAGTGTGTTGCCACTCGAGGCAAGTGCAATCATGCAATTCAGTGTTAACAACATGTCTCCTTCCAGTTTTGTTATCTCTAACTTCAGCACCCCAAGGTGAAGATTTTTCAACAAACAAATGTGAAAGATGTCTGCTTCTATTGACCACCTGTTGTACCACTGCTGGAAGCTTATCACCTTGCAGACAATCACCTATCCTTCTTCTCAATTCCCACAACCGCATGAGCATGATACTGATTTGGTCAACGATGTCATGCACAGGCAAATCTTTTAACTCCTTCACCTTGTTGTTGAAACTCTCTGCCAAATTGTTGTTGATGTGGTCACACTTGATGGCAGTGTTGAATGCTGACCTGTACCATAACAAAGAATGGTAGGTGTTCAGCCATGGACCAAACTCATCACATGCTGCCATTATCTTATCAAGACGATATTTGTGTGTCTGTCTAGTGTAAGATCTTGCTGCTGGCCACATGCGCCCAAATTCTTCTCCTCTAAATTTTTTGATCAAATTCATCCACAAATGACCGAAGCACTCCCTCTGCTCAGCATGTGGGAAAACATTTTTCACTGAATTTTCAAGCCCCTTACATGCATCTGTGTGTATAGCCAAAGGTGACACTGGCCCTAGGCATCTTTTCAACTGGATCATGAACCATGTCCATGAAGCCTCTGTTTCTGACTGAAACAAGCCAACAACAATAGGAAACATCCAGTTGTGTCCATCTAGAGCATTGCACGCTGCCAACTGACCATTCCACTTGCCTGTCAAAAATGATGAGTCTATGCTCAAATATGGACGGCACCCTGCTTTGAACCCATCAATGCAAGGCTTCAAAGCCATAAAAACTTGGAGAACTTGACTTCACCTTCGGCTGATACCTCTGTATCTATCTCCACAACACTGCCAGGTGACCTCTTTTCCACCTCTGCTTTGAAGTTGTAAAGCATCCTAAATGTATTTGCCCAATCACCATATAAATTTTTCATTGCCCTTTGTTTTGCCTTCCACACTGTGGTATATTTCAGTTTAATGGGGTACATCTTTTCCAAGTCTACTTTGAGTTTCTTGGTAGTAGTGTTTGGTGCTTTGGCTAAAATTGGGGTGATCTTTTCTGCACCCCAAATTTGTGATGTCATGGTTGATACTCTCTGTGAACTTGTAATACAAGTATGTTGATTGGGGATTTGGTTAACCCTGACAGTACTTCCATCAGGTTGCAGTCTAGCAGATATGTACCACTTGCAAGGCTTCACACTACCATCAAATCCTCTGCACCTCGCATAAAACTTCTTTCTATCAGTCCAAACAGTCTTGGCATCAAACTCATGTTTCACTGCATAAGTCTTGAAACACATCCTAAACTCTTTCATGCTTGGGAACAACTTGCCTACTTCAATGACAGGGTTTTCTTTGTCATACACATGCACCAGCTCATCATCATGTGCATCATCTACTTCATCTGCAGCTTGTTCCATCAACTGTCCATCTACTTCTTCATCAGCATTAGCAGGCAAACTAGATTCGCCCCTCTCCTGCTTATCTCTGTCATCGACTGGAATGCCAAAAAGTTTGGCCATCTCAATGTCAGGCATTGGTGCAATGACCAAATCAGTAGGCTCATCTAATTCAACTACATTCCAATCAACAGTTGCTGCAGTTTCAGTTTCAGTTCCAGTCACCTGTCCCTCTTCGGCTATTACTGTAAGTTCAGTACACATGGGAATCAATGGCCTCTGTGTAGCCCAATCATCATCTACCATCTGCGCAGCCAATTGTGATGGCACATATCCAACCTTCGAAAAAATGTTCAGATCAACGAGCTCAGCAAAAAAATTAGCCCGTTTGCTTGTCCAGCCGTTTTGCCGATCGATTTCTTCAACAATCTGTTCACCATCTTCTATTCTCACATACTCTCCTTTCCAATCATCCAACCGCAACAGTGATACTTCTTGCTCTGGACCCCAAACAATATTCTCCCCAATTTTTTCCACCCATTTCTTCACTGCAGTCTCTCCCATGTTCTGTACAACTTGTGGATCAATCTCTGTAAACTCAACCTCCCATTTAACAATTGTGTCTCTCTCAATGTTCTGTATGCTACCATCAACTAATTTTGCCTTTGATGGAAAGAAATTGACTGTCAATTCGAAGGTCCGAGCGGCAGCATCCCCTCTGTCAGTGGCGGACAGTGTGAGCCCGTGAGAAAGAGCAGACGAGGCCCTAATTGCATGCAAAATTGGATCGGAGAGAGGCGCATTACCTATTCGAAGTAGAATCTGGCTGCTCCATCTCAGTATGCCCACGGGCTCCCCTCACAACCTATCGATTCAACAAGCGAAAACAGAGGAAACGAGCTGAGATCTACGGGCCCGAGAGAGGAACGGGAGGGCGACTAGGGTTCGAATTCACTCACCATTTTCTGAGGACGAAGGCTCCGCCACCGTTGAGAACGAGAGCTCCGCCGCCGCCACTGAGAACGTAAGATCCGCCGCCACCGGAGAAGAAGGGGGGCAGAGTGGCGGGCCCAACACGGTCGGGAGGCAGGACACGGTCAGCTGTTTTGAGGAACAATTAAGTTGGACCCACATATCCTAACCTAAACGGGCGGGCTTGGTTGACGACCAATTTAACCACATTTAACACCCCATGTGGCCCTGGGCTATTTACACGCTCAAATGTGTCACACCACAGCCATTCTTTCCAACAACGTCGCACTCCTTCCAATTCACATGAAAAACGTCGCACAGGAGCTATTGGCCCCTGAAAAATGGTTTTGCAGGCCGACACGGACTGCGGCCGAGTAGAACAGAAAGCCCCCTGATTAGCAAATTTGACAGCAATTGTCCCCTGCGATGCAGCGGGGGGATGCAGTTTCGCGAATAAATGACTTTCCTTGTCTTCGGAACAAAAAAACCCGATGATATATTGAATTACTATTCAAGTTTTCTGAACTTACAATTTTGTTTCTTCACCCAGAATTACACGGAAGTCATTTTTTGATGAAACGTCACATGTTTTTTCGTGAGAAAAACTTCACACATTAGTATAACACTCAACCATGTTTACTGCAGAAAGGAAATCATTATTCTTTGAATTTGTTTTGCACAAAAAAACCCAGAAAGGATTTGCATGAATAGAAAGAATTTGTAAGCTCGATGATTGAACTCTTAGGGTGAACTCTAACGTTTGTGGATATAACTAGAACAATGCCCGTGCGTTGCAACGGGGTCTAAATGTTTAGTATGTTAGCTTGCGATTTACCTGCACATAATATGTGATTGTGTAAATAAATGGTAATCAAATTGTGCATGTGATTTACCTTATAGTTTGATCAGAAATGATTTACCTGTCCATAGTATGCGATTGTGTAAGCAATGTTCATCAAATTTTACATGTGATTTATCTAATATTTTGATCAAAAGTTTGGTAAATAAATTAAGGTGATTGATTATTATACGGGAAAGATTTAACGAAGGAGTGGTGGGAAGAGATACAGATTGATCCAGATGCTTGGAAACGTATCTGCGCAGCAAAATCTACTAGTAGTACCCATGTGTGCCGCCGCGCAGAGAGCATGATGCTTGGAAAAGCTGGTCAGGAATAGCCTGGCCAGGAAATAACACCCGTGCAGTGCTGCAGCCCAGCACGAACGCAACACGACCGCGCGGTGTCATGCATCGGTGCTGCTCAGGATCTCGTACAGGGCCGTGCGCGACTGAGGCCGTAGTCAGGCAAAGGGCGACCCACAGAGATGAATGTGCGTGCAGCCAGGCGATTCGTTGGGGTCCGATGTTTTGCTGGCGATCCTCGGCAGGTTACGCGGGGTCCGGGGCAGTGGTGCGGTGGTGGCCTCACCCGAGGTTGTCTTCGTCTCCCGCAGCCGCGGTCCCTGTACCGGTGGTGCACGGGCAGGTACGACCGTCCAGGCAACCGACGACGACGCGGTGCAGCGGGCGTCCACCGTGCAGCCCAGGTAGCCGTTGCGGGGCACCTGGCTGACACGGCGGGGGCTACCGCACCCATCTACCTCACCTAGCCGTGTGACCGGAGTAAAGCAAGCACGCGACTCTACTGACTACTGTTGCTACTATTTCTGTAGCGCTATACGCCGGCAGGTGTGAGACAAAGTGGCCGGTTTCACCGAGCGAAAAGAGCAATCAAGGGAAGAAAGAAAGAGAAATGAAAGCATACAACAAATGCATGCTCTGGCCCGCACATGGCCGGTTTTCGAGCTTTCAAATTTCAAATACAGGAGACGAGCACTTGTATTGTTCTTTGTAGGGTCGTGCCAAATTATTGTACAAGTGTATTTATATGGTAGCTGGTTGCAGCAGAGATGATGACCCAGAAAACCGTATGCATGGTGGCATCGACGACGCATATGATACTCTTTTTTCTGTTGCGACGAGGCATAGTAGGATACAGCGGTGGACCGAATGTTCCAACCCACGGCGGCACGTGGAGCGTCTCGTGTAATCTATCTAGTAGTACCTGCGCAGAAATATCATTGTATTTTCGCGAGACTTTGAAATAAACTAGCACGAACTCTGCGGTCTGCGCGGCCAGCTCAGGAAACCTGGCAAATTGCTCCGCAAACCTCCACGCGCCATGTAACGACCATGACGATTGACGCGGGCTCCCATCGGAGCAGAGGTGGCAGATTTGCGGCTGTGCAATTTGCCACCGTGCTACATGCGTATCTTGTCGTCGAGTATGGATTGTGTACGATGACTTTTCAACTATCTACTACAACAAGGTTTGCCTAGCTTCAGCGAGGGAGGGACGATGACAGTGGCGCCCCCTCGGCTTGCTTCAGTGTTTGTAGTCGTCGCTAGGTGGTCTACAGATTTGTATGTAATTTTTATCATTTCTAGTGTTCGTTGTACTATCATGATTGAAGATGAATAGATTGAAAGTTTTTTTTGCAAAAGAAAAAAAAAATGTTGCGCATATGATTCCTAGTGCAACAACATTCGCCGCCCATGCGCTGTTGGAGAAAAACAAATGGTGATTAGACATCGATCAGTGGATAGAGAATGCTGAATGCTGAATGCATGCCACCGTCCTTTGCTTAGTTCAGAAGGGATTCGATCCTAAGCCTATTTTATACTCCCTCCGTTTCCAAATATAAGTCTTTTTAGAGATTACAACAAGTGACTACATACGGAGCAAAATGAGTGAATCTATACTCTAAAATATGTCTAGATACATCCGTATGTTGTAGTCTATTTGAAATGTCTAAAAAGACTTATATTTAGGAACGGAGGGAGTACGTGACAGCGATGCATACGACACGGTCTCAACAAAAGAGCTAATCAATGATACTCGCTCCCTCCCTCTACGTGCTGGCCTACGAACCTTAAATTTGTAGTAAACTAATCTTATCATTATGCATGGCGACTGGTCGCCACTTCTATTGTTCTATTGCGCGTGGCACCGGCGTCTGCCGGACCGCCACATGGGGAGAGGGACGCGGCTCGCAATTAAGAAGCGGCAAATAATTTTAAACTTGATTGGACTCGGGCGTCCTGATTACTCCATCATTTCAGCCTCTTGGAATTTGATTTAGTAGATTGATTAGCTTCGCGAGACAAATAATGTTATGGCAATCAGGATCAACAGATCCCAGTTGATTAAGTTCTGTCTGCTAAACCAATCACGCAAAGCAAATCATTGAAATCACTTGCTATACTCTTCCCGATATTGCCCTTGTGCATATTTCCCCTCTCATCTTGAATTTTTTTTATAAGGGCATCTCAAACGTGGATCCTCAAATCGCCCATCGCCCCTATGTGTCTCTTGCGGGACTCCGGACACTTTCTGTTATCCAATAATATCCCTCAAACATCCACAGAGTGATCCGCATATCGAAATTCCAACAAATTTAGGGGGCTTTGGGGAGTTCGCACATCCGTCTAGCACTCTAGCCAACCGAAACCACCATGCCGGACATCCAGACATCCCCACTCTCTTCTCAACCGCGACATCCGAACATTTGACGGAGGCATTGTTTTCAGCCGCCACCGCCAGCCCTGTTGCAACATCCTCCTCTGCCTGCACATGGCGCTGCCACTGGGTGACGCGGGTGCTACGTGCGAACACGCAAAGCGCCCGGTCCATGACGCACGGATTCCCATGGTAAAGCCAGCGACCGGCGGGGGCGCAGTCTCGTCGTCAAGCGCCTCCTCCATCGTCGGGTCGTCGTCCTCCGATCTCTCCTCCAACGAGCTCGGAGGCAGTCCCGCCTCTGTGTGACGCATGCGCTCGGCATCCCACTCGTGGACAGGCTCAACGGTCTCGTGCCGGCGCCACGGCGAGAGGCTTTTCCACCACCCTTCGTGGGTCCCATCCATTGTGCTGAAGGAGGAGGAGGAGGAGGAGGAGGGGGAGGAGAGGTAAGCGGTTGCGCTGACGCCTCGCACAAGCGGAGATTTGGATGGTTAGGAGTGCAGTGGTATCCTCAACCCATCAGAGTTCAAGTCGTAGACTTGGCACTGGTGCTTGCATTTTTTTGATTTATTTCAGACATTTCGGTGATGTGGATTCAATGGAAGGAGAACCTACTGTCGACGACAAAGGCTTCAGTGATGACTGTCAATCTTAAGATGATGTGACGGCTCAGTCTTTCAGAGGTGCTCATAAGGATAGAATGTGCATGTTTGCGTTCATAAGGATAAGTATATGTGCATATGTATGCACGTTTTCGTTGCATCATGTTAGAAAGAATACTCTTGCTAGCCTTTTCATTTGTACCGTCGCGGCGCCGCCGGTCGAGGCAACAAGGTGTCGCAGCTGGGCAAAATTTGGGGTTTTGACCCTTTGAACAAATTTTAGCCGGATCTAACCCTCATCTGAAAATATTTCAAGATCTGACCTTTTTTCTACCGTCATAATCGTTGGCGGTAGGGTTACACAACATACCGCCAATATCTGTGGCGGTAGGACTTAATTGTTCCGTCACGACACCAGTATTCATCTCTCCCTTACTCTTTCCTCCCACATGCATCATTAGTAGTACTAGCTCCTAGCTCGTACTGCCACAAAATTAAACAATGGATGTACTGCACAGCTAGCTAAGCTAGATAGCCAGCAGGCTAGCCAGTTGCTAGTTTCATAAAGCTAGGCAGGGCAGCAGACAACCACATAAGGGCATGGCCAATGCATAGCATCAGGGTGATGCCTCACATGCCATATAGGATCGGATAACAGAAAAAGTAGGTTTGGATGGGGAAGCGGGATCCTCTTCAGGAGGCGGGTGCTTAGAGACAAAAAGTGTGGTCCAGTGCATAAAGTTGAAAAAGTTAAAATGAAGAGGAGGGATGCATGTGTAGTGAGAGTCACTTTCTATTCTTTGATGAGGTCTACTAGTAGTAGCTTGCATTGGGGAGAAAAAATCAACACATATGCTTCAAATTACTTTTTGTCATGAGGCATATGTATCCATATGCCACCATTGTACATGCCCTAAGAGCAAGTATAATAGGATGATATAGGGGGGCTGTAAGGCTTTAAATATTATATTTTTGATGAGTTGGTGGAGGGAGTAGAGGAGAGAGAAGAGAAGCGGGCTAAACACTAACAGCCGGCAGTAACACGTGCTCCTAGACACTTTGTGAGAGAAAAAGGTGGGTTGTGTATCAACAAAGTAGTACAAATTAATATGCATCTATTATACTTGCTGACTATAAAGCTGACTATAAATGATGAGGCAAGATTATATAGCCAACAACCAGCTATACTATTAACTATGCTCTAATCGCAAAACGCCAGCCCCCAGCCGGCATGCATGCACGGACGACCACATTTCAAATGGAAGGTAGTAGCAGACCCTACTGCTGAAGACTTTGGCGGTAGGATATTTTTTATGTTAAACGACGTCATAACTCAGTTAAATCTTACCGCCGAAGACCATGACGGTAGGTAGTGTTACCCTACCGTTAGAGACTACGACGATAGAAAAAGGGTCAGATCTCAAAATATTTTTGGATGGGGGCAGATCTGACTAAACTTTGTCAAAAGGGTCAAACCACCAAATTTAGCCTCGCAGCTGCACGAAGTCCATCAGCCTCCTCCAGTCCAAGCGTCAAAGCTGATTTCGTTTCCTGATTTGTCGAGAGATATTTGGGGATTGTAATCCAGTTTCCTTATTTTAGATGGAGTTGTTTCCTAATATGTAGATGAGCAACAGGAATTGGCGACCAGCCGAGGCCAATTAATTTGCACGAGTTAATATTGGGGGATGCTAGGCGTAAGCCGGCTGATAACTCGCAGTTATCCGCCGCCTTGACAACTGTCTGATTGTGAACATCGTAGCCGTTCGCTTGGTCTCCCGCGGATTGCACTTCTCCGCAGGTACAACGCCCACTGTCCGCTCCAAGCATGCCCCGCACGGCAGCAGCGGCCTTGTCGGCGCCGGAGTTGCGATGCAGCAGCCGTCGGAGCTACGATGAAGCGGACACCGATGCCGCCGGAGCTGCGATGCAGCTGTTGTAGACGCCGCCGGAGCTGCAGTGCAGCGGTCGTCGACCGCCGGAGCTGCGATGCAGCGGTCGCCGACGCCACCGGAGCTACAGTGCAGCGGTCGTCGACCGCCGGAGCTGCGATGCAGTGGTCGCCGACGCCGCCGGAGCTGAAGTGCAGCGGTCGTCGACCGCCAGAGCTGCGATGCAGCGGCCATGACGCCGGAGCTCCATTGCAACCCCTGACGAGCTTCAACGACCCCATGCGCGCTTCATTGCAGCTCCGGCGTGCTTCATTGCAACCCCGTCGGAGCTCAACGACCCCGCGCGTCGCTCCATTGCAGCCTCCCGTAGTGCTCCATTGCAGCCCCGTGCACTTTACTGCAGCACTGCGAGCGGAGCACGTCGCGTCGGGATGCCGGTGAAGCACCACGAGCGCGTCGCACCGGACGCTGCTTTGAGGCGGAGGATGCATCAAGGCGGCGGCCGGCGGCGGCCCCTGCTGATTCCTAGCTGCTGTGGTGGTGCTTTCCATGGGTCCTATCCTCTGGCTCAGGGAAGAAAAGAAAACATGTGGATGAGGCAGCTTCGTCGCTGGAGAGATAAGGTTGGGGGAAGCGGTGGGATGCCAGGCACATGTGGATGTGGACGCTGGCACAGGGCACGTGGCGCGTGGAGGAGGGGGTTTACGAGACGACGAAATCAGTCGGTAGATTTAGATACTTTTCCGTTAATATTTTAGGACCATGTTCAGTTTTCTTCTTCCCTATTCAACTCGCCAGGGCCCCGATCGCGAGTCGCAGAGGCAGCCGGCAGCAGTTCAGGCGCTGGTCGTCGGCGCACACGCACTTCGCTCGGGCATGGACAATTGACATCGCCGTTCGCCGAGCGCCTCCGGTCTTCACTTCTCCAGACGCCAGGGGACTCTTGGCGCACGCACATCGCCGAGCGCCGAGCCCATCCCATCGCCGCTGTCGATCCAACTATTCTTTTTTTTGAAAGAACCGGTGTACCACCGGCATTCATATATTAAACAGGTAGAAGACGGGAAATATGTTCATGATCAAGTGATCATGATTGGTTACAAGAGAGGGGTATCAAAAACCCTGAAAACCAGGGCTGAATGGAAAATAGAGCCTAGCCTGGATCCCCTAGTGGCGTTGCAAGGCACTTTGCCCCTGCTAGCTTCCAACTCTCTGCATCTCTTCTGATCGCGGCGATCACATTGCAGATTTGGCTTGACTCATGTCTGAAAGTTCTGTTGTTCCTCTCCTTCCAGATGTGACATGTGACAAGAAAGATCATCGTCTTGAGCCTCTCTCTGAGCCTTGGTCTTGATTGTTGGATGAGGTTGCGCATTCTGCAAATGGAGGAGGTGAGGTGATCTGAGGACGAAGCGAGGCACATGAGCCTGTCACAGTCATTCCAGGCTGAGATCCTTCTCCATATTTCCTTACTGACCGGGCAATCCCAAAAGAGATGTACTGATGTCTCCAGATTTCTTGTGCATAGAGTGCAGAAGTATCCATTCTCCCATCCTCTGTGTTGGAGTCTATCGTTGCACCAGAGCCGATTTTTGAGCAATAGCCAAAAGAAAACTTTTATGTTGCCGGGTGCCCAGGTTTTCCATATGAGCTGCTTGTCTTCTGTCTTCTGTAGATTGCTGAATTGCGCTTTGTAAGCTGACTTTGCGCTATATATGCCTGCGCTCTAAAGATGCCAGGTGATCTTATCTTCCACCTGGGGTTGCAGCAACACCGCTTGAGCCCGTAGAGCTCTCCAGAGGATGATGAAGCTGTGAACCAGGTCTGTTTTTACCTCGTGATCGCTTGAACAGCTCCGGGAACAGAATGGCAAGGTTTAGAGAGGTGATCCATGGGGATTGCCAGAAGGAAGCCGTCCTGCCGTTTCCGAGGATCACAGTGGTTGCATTGTCGAACATGGCCTTGTCTTCTTTGTCACATGGTAGTTCCGATCCCTTCCAAGGTCTGTCTTCATTTTGCCATGACAACCACAACCATCGAAGCCGCAAGGCGCAGGAGAATTTCTGCAGGTTGTGGATGCCAAGGCCTCCATACTCAGTCGGTGTGCAGATGTGCTTCCAGGCAACCTTGCATTTGCCGCCGCTGAGCTCATCCTCTTGCGTCCAAAGAAACTTTCGGCGAGCTTTATCAATCTCTTTGAAAAGAAGCTTGGGCGGCCGAAGAACAGAGAGTGCAAATGTTGGGATTGCAGATAGGACGCTTCTAACAAGCACTCTTCTCCCTGCGATATGCATCAGCTTCCCTTTCCAGCCAGCCAGGCGAGCTCGGATGCGGTCCAAGATGAACTGAAAATGAACCAGTCTGGCTCTTCCGAGGCTTATTGGCAATCCCAAATATCTTATTGGGAAGGCCACTATCTGCCCGCCAAAAGCATGCAGAACCTCGTGGAGGTTAATGTGATCACATCTGATGGGCGTGACGGTGCACTTGCTGATATTGAGGTGCAGACCTGAAGCCTCCCCAAAGCGAGTGATGATGTCAAGCAGCTTGTCGAACTCTTCTCGAACTGGGTTTGCAAAAATGACTGCGTCATCAGGGTACATGCTGGTGCGCAGTTTCAGCTCTCTTCCAGGCAGGGGGGCAAGAATGCCATCTTCAGCAGCTTTCGTTATGAGGTGGTGGAGGATGTCGATGGCTAGGATAAACAACAACGGGGACAAGGGGTCTCCTTGCCGCAGCCCACGCCGGTAGATCAGAGGAATTCCAGGATCGCCGTTTAGCAGGAACGCAGATGAGGATGACCTGAGCAGCATGGCAATCCAGTCCCTCCATCGATTGCTAAAGCCCAGATGTTGTAGCAGTTCAAACATGAACTCCCAGGATACCAAGTCGAACGCTCGAGCGATGTCCAGTTTGATCAGTAAAGCTGGCTTCTTTTTATGGTGGAGGGATCGAACTGAGTTTCTGACATAGAGGTAGTTATCTTGTAAGCATCTTGATTTGAGGAATGCACTCTGAGCTGGCGAAATGATGGGTGAGATCTTCTCAGACAATCTGATCGAGAGCACCTTGGTAATGAGCTTAGCAATGGAGTTGATGAGACTGATGGGCCGAAAATCTCCCACAGATTCAGCTCCGTCTTTCTTGGGTAGCAAGGCCACAAAAGCAGAATTTATCTTGTCGAAATTGGCTCCGGATAAGCTATGGAACTGGTTGAACACTGCCATCACCTCATCTTTTATGATGTCCTAGCAGCTTCTGAAAAACTGCCCATTGAAGCCGTCGGGCCCTGGAGCTTTCTCTGCCGGGGAATCCAGAATTGCTCTCCAGACTTCTGCTTCGGTGAAAGGAGCGTCCAGACCATCGGCCTGGATAGTTGGTAAGTTCAAATCAGCCTAGTTAATGGTGCATCTTCTGGGCTCAGCAGCTCCCATGATCCTATTGAAGTGCTCAAAAATGGTGTTGGCCTTCTCGTCATGCTCGATCGCCACGTGATCACCAGTTCGCAGGGAGTGAATGAATTTTTTTCTCTTCCTTGAGCCGGCCTTTGCGTTGAAGAAGGCAGTGGTTGCATCTCCAGCCTTGAGCCATGTTATCCGAGAGGCTTGGCGTCGACGAGCTCGTTCAACAGCCGCAAGGCCAATGATCTTTTGCTTCAGGAGCTTTCTGAGGTTGAATTCAGCTGGAGATAGTTGACGCTTTTCCATCGCCACATCGAATCTCAGGATTATCTCTGAAGCAATGTGAAACTGCAACTTCGCGTCACTGAATAAGCTGCCGCTCCAAATCTTCAGATCTTTGGCCACCCGCTCGAGCCTTGTTTTAATTCTGCTGAAGGCACAAGTTTGTGTGGCGGGGCGTTGCCATGCCCGCAGCACCGTTTCTCTGAAATGAGGAAAGCTAACCCAAAAGCTTTCAAAGCGAAATATTGCTCGCCGAGGAGGAGTGGTGGCGCTGGCAAGGAGGGGAAAAGGGCCTCCCATTCTAGGTTAGCGAAGAATTTGTCGATGCTAACTAACATGGGCGATTCCCACTCGTTACTCCAAGTGAACCTCCTATTTTTGCATTTAATCTCTTTTAGCGCCACGGAGTCTAAAGCCGATCTAAATCTGCTCATCAACCTTCTATTGAGATTGTGGTTGTTCTTGTCTCTTGCTTCGTAAATTACGTTGAAGTCACCGTTAACTAGCCATGGAGTGCCTACAGGGGGTGCCGTGCTAGCTAATTCAGCGAAGAAAGTGTCTTTGTTGTTGCCGTCGGAGGGGCTGTAGACAGAGGTTAGAACAAAGCTAGTCGCCGAGCTAACTATAGTGACAGTGGCCGTGATCGAGAATTGACCAACAGCCTGGGAGCGGACAGACACAAGGTCCCGGTTCCAGAAGATCGTGATGCCTCCCCTTGAGCCTATCGCTGGCAGAACTACACAATCTTTCAAAGAACTACCGCCGATGTCACTAACCATGGCCTGAGACCACGTTTCTATCTTAGTTTCCTGGATGCAGAGGATGGCGAGTCGCTGCGCAGCCCCTACCTCTCTAACTGTTTCCCGCCTTGCCGCTAAGTTTAGTCCCCGGACATTCCAGGACATGGTCGCACAATTGATGTTACTCATTTGGACACTTAAAGATGCTCCAGAGACTAGAAATACTAATGACACACAAGTACACTTCTGCTACATCCGTGGCATGTCGACGGCCACCAATAGGCCCCAACTTCCGTCGACATGAGCACTGAACCTCTATCCAAGAACTATGCATGAATCCTAACTTGAGCCAGTCCAAGACCGACCGCCTCTGGAGAGAGCAACTACGATGTAGTAACATAATCTAAGCTACTTCCCCAAGGGGAACTCCATCAGGGCCGGCGAGGCCGGCAGCAATGCGAAGAGCCACCGGGTCCTGGCGCGTGAGCTTTGCAAGGCCGATGATGTCGTCTTCAGTGAGAGGCTCATCAAACTTCTTGATTAGGGCTTCGGCCGCCTTGGGGGTCATCTTGTCGTTTGGCCCCAGGAGCCCGAGGTCGCGGATGATGTGGAGCGTTGCACGGTGTGCCACCGGCACCTCCGTGCGGTTGCTGGCCTGGCGGGCGCTCTGCCGCACCGGGGCAGAGGCAGTCCGCGTCTTCCTCGGAGCAGATGGGCGTGGAGGGGGCAGAAGGGGCGCCGGGACGTCGGTGAAGAGACGATGAGGGGTCGCGGCACCATCTTGATCTTGGATGTCCATTTGCTGAACCCTCTGGGTGACCGCGCCCACCTGCACACCAACAGAAGTGGATGGGGCAGGGGCATGGCAAGCCCGGGAAGAGAGGGCAGCAACAGGCATGGAGTTGCAGTCGCTCTGGTTGTCGGGGAAGCAGTGAGGTTCGGCCGTCGCCTCCGCGGCAACAATGTCGACGCCGTTTGCCACAATAGGGGGCGGTGGTGGAGGGGGAGCCAGCGCCGCTGCGTCTTCAAAGAAAGCTACGACCGGGTCTGGGGAAGCGTGCCTGGGTGCAGCCTCAGTTTGAGGGGGGGGGTCCGGGCGCGCGCGGCCGGAGCATGCTTGTCCTTGGAGGAGTTGTGACGGTGGTGGTGCTGGCCGTGCCGGCTGGTGGGCGTGCGGCTACGCTGGCGTTGATGTCGTTGCTGGGGATGCGCCGCCGCAGAAGCTTCATGGGAGGAGCGCCCGTGTCCCAGGAGGATGTCTTTCCAGGAGCGCCGGCCCCCTCCATCGTCGCCGTTGTGGCTGCGTCTGGGGCCGCCGAAAGGCATGCCATGGCAGCTAGTGCTGGCCACGGTAGGCCCGGGGCGGTGCGCACGGCCTTGGTCGTCAGGAGCCTGACCATCCTCGATCTTCATCACCCAGGTACCAGGGTATGTTGCAGGGAACGGCCTGGTGTCGCCCTTGGACTCTGATGATGGAATGCCACTCTGCGGGGAGGAGGAGGAGCGCGGGGACAGGGGCGTCCAATCTTCGACGAGGTCGACGTGGATGAGCAGGTCTTTGCGGCGAACCCACGGCGGAGGAGCGGCGTCGCGGCTCGGGGGAGAGAAGCCGTACATCTCTTCCGTTCTGCCCGCGCCACGCTTGATTGGGATGTGAGCAACATCCCACACCCAGATCCAGGCGCCGAACGTCTTCGTGTGCCCTTGCTCGTAGGTTCTGCTGTCGAGGCGGTCCACCCGGCACCGGTCGCCGAGGGCCTCCTCCGCACCCTCGAGCGACCAGAGCTGCATGGGCAGGTCTTCGATGACCACCCTGACGTGGAGCTTGAAGTTGTCGTGGGTCATGTGGTCGTCTTCGTCCCAGGGCTTGATCCGGAGCACGCTCCCATCGACGGTGACCGAGCCCTGGCGGATAGCCAGGTCGTGGTGGGCGGGGAGGTTGAAGCGGACGAAGAAATCCTCCGGGTGGTGGTAGGTGACCCGCAGGAGGTGCGGGGGGATGCGCAGCTGCTTCTCAAGGGCCTTGGCGACGGCCATGGGGTTGGTGGGGCGCGCCTTGTCGACGGCGGTGAGCAGCACGACGTGGTGGCGGAGGATGGACTCCTGCTGCTCCATGGCCGGCGTGGAGATGATGACTTTATGGCTCTCGCGTGGGCGGGGGGAAGGGTCGGTGTGGAAGTGGCGGTTGGCGGCCATGGGTGCAAGCGGGGCTGGAGGGGGAGGCGGGGGCGGGAAGCGGAGGCGCTCGTGCATTGGCACTCTGGGACGCGCTTGGCCGCCGGCGGGGCGGTTGCGTGGGTTGAGGTGGCACTCCCGACCAAAGTGGCCGGGGTTTTTGCAGTAGATGCAGCGGAGAGGATCTCTGCAGTCGATGCGGCGGTGCTCCGTGCTGAGGCAGCGAAAACAGAGCCCTTTGAAGCGCTTTAAGAAGGCCAATCTGCCTGCCGATGCATTGAAGCCGGGGCGACGGGGGTTACGCTGGGGAGCTGGAGGAGCCGGCGGGGATTGAATGGCGCGCCGGTTTTTCCGCGAGTGGTAAGTGCTCCAGCCGTCCTCGTTGCCTGAAGAGGGGTGGCCGGCGGCCGGGAGGGGATAATCACAATGGATTTGAGCAGGGGGCGCCCAGAAGGGGGGGACTCGGCCAGATCCGCAGGGGAAAAGAGGGGTGCGGCATGGGAGCACTCGCCCCGGAGCAGGATACGCGGCGGATCCGGAGATGGGATGCGGGGCGACCGCGGCGAATCCGGGACCTCGGACGGACCGGAGGATGCAGATGGAACTCCCCCAGATCCAGGCGAAGGCCATGCCGAGTGGTCAGCAGGAGGGGCGACGGGTGTTGATGGCAGCGACAAGGAGGGGGCCATCAGCCGTTGGGGAGGCGCAGCTGCCCACGCGGGCAGCCACGGGCAGGTGGCCGCCGCGGCCGGAGTGGCTTGCGGCGCGGTGGTGCGAGAGGCAGGGAGGGAGGGGCGGAGCGCTCTCTTTCGTCTAGTAGACTCGATCCAACTATTCGAGGTATACCATATCATCACTCTTTATTCGCTCTATATATACACTTATATTTTTTATTTAGTAATTCGAGATAAATATCATGCGGACGTGTGTAATCTGTCCTTCTACCGCAATCAGATCTGCACCCACGATCTCGACACGTAGCGCCGCGATGGTGATGCAGGCATGTGTACACGGTTGTTTCACGTGTATCGGTCGGTCGTCGCACGGTTGAGCGATTACGCTGTTGCACACCACAGAAATACCCAAAGTAATTTGCCTTCACATACACGATGCATGCACTGTTCATTGTTCATCCTTTGATGTGATATTTTGATTTTTTTGCCATTTAAGTGTTTCTTGATAACATCAATATCGAAAATACAAAGGTGAACATGGGTGCGCGCGCACCCATGTGAATAGTAAATTCATAAAAAATACTGGAAAAATTAAAAAAATCTGAAATATCGCGGTATGAATCTTAGTCGACCATTCTACTCATCGTCTGAAGTTTCATGATGTATTAACACCCATGGTATTCTTAGTGAAGAAAATACAAATGCGATCATACTATTCATTAAACAGTGTTTTTTAATATAGCTTCGATTTTGTCATTTTTGCCCAGAATACCACGGATGTGATTTCTTCATGAAACTTCATATGCGAGTATACCGGTTGACTATGTATATTTAAAAAATAAATTCATATTTTTTTTATTTTTTCTACCATTTTTTTAAATTTACTATTCATAAAGGGTGCGCGCGCACCCAGTTCACCAAATCCGCGTCCCATCAATATTTTGTATATTACTTATTATTTTTACTATGTCCATATAAAGGGGCCCCAAAATTTAGTTTCGCCCCGGGCACCTACAATCTCAGGACATTGTGAAAGCTTCGTTATCCGTATGTTTGTAGGTTGTTCTTCAATTTAAATATGATTATATTTACGCTGTATTTGGTTATTCTGCTTAGGAACACATAAAAAAACCAGGGAGTATTGGAGACATCATGGACATGAAAGCAAACTTTGGATCATGTGCTCGCATGGGGTGAGAGGAAGATCGACGAGAACTAAAGAATCATGTGGTTGACATTGCAACTTTGGTAGACGGTATGTTCTCAAAAACCATTATTTGTTGGGTTAATGATCTCTCATTATGTTTGGTTAACTTGGTTCAAGTTTGATTAGAAGTTCAAATACATATTTTTTTAAAGTTCAATCTTCGGTAGCTGGTATGTGTTGATTTTCGACGACGTAAACCTCGTATCATATGTGTGTGTAGGGCCTATGTGTGGGTATGGATGGAGTTGTACGATATGAGGAAGTATCGGATGCGAGACACGATATGGCTCAAAACCTTGCAGACTGCGTCTTGTCTACATCGACAAGATGCTGGTCTATATGAACCACGTGAACCAGACATGGTCCACTCCAACAAGCCTCCGGTTCACTTGGACCACTGAACCGGTCTGGTCTACACCAACAAGCCTTCGGTTCACCTTGACCACTGAACCGGTCAGGTCTACACCGACAAGCGGTGGTTCAGTGGGTTTTCAGTCGTGGTACTCGGGTTGCGCTACCGTGGCGTTTGGAAGCAAAATAGTTTAAAATGTATAATACTATATGTTTTGTGCATAGGCACTATATATCGTAGTTTGGACCAGGATCTTCTACTACCAGGCTGCTAAGACTACCCACAATGGGAGTAACATAGGTAGTAACATCACATATATTTAGATAAAATAGATGATGTGGCAAGCAATAAATGAAGAAAGAGAGAGATGTGGTAACATAGCTAGTTACTACTAGTATGAGTAGCATCACACATATCAAGGCAAGATGAGTCTATAACCTAATAAATAAAGTGTTGCATGTTACCACACATATGTTACTCCCCACTATAAAGGTAGTAACATAGAGTAGTAACATGCCCACTCTATGTTACTACCCACTGTGGCTAGTCTAAGTTTTCTCTATCTGGATGCCTTGCAATTTGCGCCATGCCATGGCGACTCCTCATTTTGCATCGCAATCCCTAGTACGTAGGCTACCATTTTGAGGAAAATTCATGGCCATAGTATTTCGGGTAGGGACGACAATGCAGGAAGGAGGACGCGCCATTTTTCTAATACAATTAGGGCTCACAACTCATGCATGCACACAAAGACAATATATACACAATATATATAGATAGAAGACACATAAGCAAACAATACTGTAGCAAATACAATATTATCACTCTAATTTATATATACACAATATATTCAGCATCAGTCCATCCCCGGTCGTTAATGACCCTCAATACCACTCTAATTTCACCTGGAATGTTATCAAGTGCTTCATTGTCCTTGACTTCAGACAAATAGAATGTTTGTTGTCGACGGTGCACAAAATCAATTGATAAGCAAATAATATGGTAGCAAAAGCAATGTTTAATTATGCCAAAACACCACAAAGTATTTAAAACCTACATATATAGAAGAGAATATATTATCTAATTATCTATATGAAAAATACACAATTCTCGATTAGGTCCCAAACAAAGCTTAAATAGCAACCATTTTCGACAATTATGCATGCATCGGTCCATCTTTCAGTCGCCTATGACCTCAAGGCCGCTCTAACTTCCTTCATGATGTTATCGCGTGCTTCATTGTGTTTGACCATCAGTTGCTTCCTGAGCTATATTGGAACCTAGAAATATGTGAAACCAAAGTCATTTTAAAAATGGCTAGAAAATGAATGGCACACCAGAACTCATTATATATGTACTTACGTTAGTGATGAACATAATATGCCTGAGGGTACCATTCTAGTGGGCCATCTCCTATAGGACTATGAAATTAGTGTCTTTGTTGTGATAGAAATAACTCCATATATTAAAAATAATATCAATGTTTATCTAATATACATGATAATTTTATTAGATTACCGTCTGGCGGTAAAGAAATGTTGCCTATTTGCCAATCCATGAGTTCGGTATTCTAACCAGGAATCCTCATTTGCAACACATTGTTTAATTCCTGCTTTAATAATGTGATTTCCTTTCTCATTTCTTTGTCATGGAAGTCCTCTTCATCTCAATATCGGTCGATGGTTGGATCAATCACGATAATCCTCTTTGTGCATGTTGACTACAATTAGCCCGTAGGAGGAATCCATGGCAGCCAATGTTAGTAGAGACTGCAATAGCTAGACACATGTTAATTGCTAATATAATAAGAAAACTAAATTTTAAGAGTGAGAATCACTTGCAATTGTAGAGTTAAACATGTTATATTTAGAAAACATGTTTAACTTTACAATTGTAAGTGATTCTCATTCTTAAAATTTAGTTCGCTTGTTATATTTGCAATTAACATGTGCCTACCTACTGTAGTATCTACTACCATTGGGTCACGTGGATTCCTCCTACGGGCTATTTGTACGCAACATGCGTGGGGGGGCTCTCATGACTGATCCATGCATCAACCCATGTCGAGTTGAAGAGGACTTTCATAACAAATAAATAAGGAAGTAAATTAGATTGTTGAATCAGGAATTCAACGACATGTTGCAAACGAGGACCCCTGGATGAAATACCCAACTCATGGATTGGCTAGAAGATAACATTTCTTCTTACGCCCCGCGGTAATCTACTAAACAGATCACATACATTAAATGCACACCGACATAGTTTTTACTATATGAAGTTCTTTTTGTCACAACAAAGACTCTCGTTTCATAGTCTTACAGGAGATGGCCCACTGGAATGGTACTCTTAGGAATAACAAGTTCACCACCGACGTAAGTAAATATATGATGTGTTTCGGTGTGCCGCTTATTTTCCAGCCGTTTATTTAATAATTGTGGTTTTGCATCATTTCTAGGATCCAGTACAGCTCAGGAAGGAACTGGTGGTCTAGATGCTGACGATCAAACATAATGAAGCATGTGATCCCATCCCGGAGCCCAGAGGAAAATAGAGCGGCCTTGGGGGTCATCAACGACTGAAGATCGACTAATGCATGCATAAATGTCAGAAAATAATCGCTATTTAAGTTTTCTAGGGCTAATCAAGAATTATCTACTTTTTGATATTGATAAATAGATAATATATTGTCTTATGTCTTATATATATGTAGCTTTAAATACTATGTGGTGTTTTGGCATAATTAACCATTGCTTTTGCTACACTATTGTTTGCTTATTAATTTCTTTGTTGCACCGTCGTTAATAAACAGTGTATTTGTCAGTCATGAATGAGTAGTGAGCCTGAGTTGTATTACAAAACTGGCACGCCATCCTTCCAGCACTGTCGTCCCTACCAGGAATATTAATTAGGCCCTCCATTATGTGCTCGATGCCACATTACTGAAAAGCGGGGCCACGTACATGCAGATGCCAGTTGAACTTTTTTTAGCACCGGTCACACAGTATAGGAGATTTGGCATCGACGCCAGCTCGGGCCCAAGCACATATAAACTAGTAATAAATTACCCAACAAACAGTGTCTTGGGCTGTTGGTTCTCGTAAGAAAGGACAGTGACATGCTTACTTTACTAGCTCAACAAATTTGGCACCGGACCTAGTAAAAGCATCGATGCCTAGAATTTTTTACTTGGCACCGGGCTGGACAATGTAGGGCATCGGTGCTAAATGTCAAAAAGCAAACTTGGCACCGGTTATGGCCAACATAGTGGAAGGCCTTATGGCCATGGATTTCTCTGAAAAGGGTAGCCTAGGTACTAGGGGCCGCGATGCAAAATGATAGGAGTTGCCACGGTATAGCTCAAGGCAACACACAAATTGCAAGGCATTCAGATAGAGGGGTCTCATTAGTCTGGTATTAGAATAGAAGGGAATATGCACCTACTAGCTGGCAGGTGGTCCGAACTATGATATATAGTGCCTATGCATCAAAACATGTTATTTTTGAATAATGCGGGTTTTGAAATATGATCCCTCCGTTCTATAATGTAGTGCCTATAGATTTTTTTTTCTAAAGTCAAATTTTACAAACTTTGACCTAGTTTATATAGAAAGCTATTTATATATACAATGCCAAATATATAAAATATAAAACTACATCTTACGATGAATCTAATGATATATGTTTGGCATTCTAGATGTAAATGTTTTTCTCCACAAACTTGGTCAAAATTTATGAGGTTTGACTTTTTAAAAAATCTACCTGCACTACATTATGGAACAGATGGAGTACTGTAGTTTTTAATTGTTTTACTTAAACTATGATCCAGCGCTGATTCTTTTGGCTCGAGCGAGATGGAATCAAAATCAAGCATCGCCATATTATGAACATGACCGACACATGAACTAGGGAAAGGAAAGAAAAATAAGGAAATTATTTCTTTCATTTTAGTTCAGCAGCCCATGAAGTAGGAAAAGGAAAGGAAAAAAATGAAATTATTTCTTTATCATAGTACGAAAAGGAATCAAAACCAGCACGTGAAGTAGGATATTCTTATCTTTTTCACCAACATGTTAAGCATCAGACCATAGAAGCGATCAATCAGCACATACAATCAATCATCACGTACTACTCATATGGTCTTATACTTTGGTAGGCTTTGAATTGGAATGATGCACGGATGGAAGAATTGTATGAGTGGTTTTGGGAAATTCAAAACTACCTAAAAAAAACGGGCATCAATCTCGGACACATCATCATATAAACTCCTATATTCCTCCTATTTCACCACACAACGTTCACTGCCCCCTCGCACACATCTCATCCCTCACCAACTATCGATCACCCATGGAGGTTGTGCTCGCGCCAATGAAGGCAGTGCCCAACTTTCATGGCGTCAATCATGCAATTGAGTACATCTTCAAATATATCACGGTTTCCCCAGACAAAGAGGAATTAGTTCTAACAGCCCTAAGTGTATTTTATTTTAGTATACATCTATACATTTTGCACTTACTCGCTGCGGTCCACTACCACTATGCTTTGCCCGTCTCTAGATGTAGGTATTGTCAACAAGATTATTATGTGTCTAGTCTCTGTTATCACTCTTTTCTGCAAACATATTATTTAGAGCAGGGTACCAGATTGTTTGGGATAACTGCATTTATTTGTAGCATGTTATTTTTAAAGAGTTGGTGCTTAATTTAGAAACCTTAAGGCTTAGAGCATCTCTAGCAGACCCTGCATCCGGCCGGCCCGCAAAACCCGTTTGCAGTTTGCGGAAAACGGCCTTTGTGGGCTGGCTCGGACGGCCTCAGATGCAGAACCCCCAAACGTACCCGTATAAAAGGATATTCGCGGAATATACTTTTTTACGGGTCGGCTTTTTGCGCGGTCTGCTCGGGCACCGCCGCGTCGACCCGCAAATCGAAGACGCCCAATTTTCAAATTTCACATAGGTTCTCACAAATAAGTTCAAATTCAAACAACATAACTTAGTTTACGCGCAAATAAAAGCTCCAGTTTAGTAGGACAAACGCAAAAGAGGGTCCTGCAAAAGTGACGACCACGTCCGGCATCATCTTGGTCGATCTTCACTCCGCGCCATCGAGTCCATCTTGAAGTTCATCGCCACCATCGTATCCACCTCCGGCGCTTGTTCCAACTCCCGCACCGAAATCATCAACATTGCCACCATATGGAGCAGAGAAAACATCTCCGGCACTGTAACACGCACTGGCCGACGCAATCATTCTCCTCTTCAAGATTTCTCTCCTTGCCTTATCATGCCTTTCTTTGGTGAGGTCGTCCATGTCATTGCGGTTCATTGTCATGATCTTGTTCTCTTCGGCGAGTGTCGGTGTCAAAACCGGCGGATCTCTTGGGTAGGGAGTCCCGAACTGTGCGTCTAAGGTGGATGGTAACAGGAGGCGGGGGACACGATGTTTACCCAGGTTCGGGCCCTCTCTATGGAGGTAATACCCTACTTCCTACTTGATTGATCTTGATGAATATGAGTATTACAAGAGTTGATCTACCACGAGATCGTAATGGCTAAAACCCTAGAAGTCTAGCATGTATGATTATGATTGCCTCTACGGACTAAGCCCCTCCGGTTTATATAGACACCGGAGGGGACTAGGGTTGTACAAAGTTGGTTACAGAGAAAGGAATCTTCATATCCAGGTGCCAAGCTTGCCTTCCACGCCAAGGAGAGTCCCATCCGGACACGGGAGAGAATCTTCTCTCTGTATCTTCACGGCCCAACAGTCCGGCCCATGCTACATAGTCCGGCCGTCCGAGGACCCCTTAATCCCGGACTCCCTCCGTAGCCCCTGAACCAGGCTTCAATGATGAGGTGTCCGACGCGCTGATTGTCTTCGGCATTGCAAGGCAGGTTCCTTCTGTGAATACTCCAAAATAGTCTTTGAACACAAGAATCATGTCCGGCTCTACAAAACAAATTCCACACACAACCGCAGAGAGTATAATATTTCACGAGTCCAATCTGCTGACAACTTTTTGTAGCGTGACATCACGTCACCACCCGGTTATTATTTCAAACCGTTTTTTAGCCTGTCGCTCCATGTTTCAAGACGCAGTTCTATTGGCACGTCTTGTCAAAGCAGAGATCGTGTCCCCTTATTGCGGGATTCTCATCAATAAGGGCGTGGGTAACCCAACCATTCCGTTGGCATGATTCCTTAGGAATAGGCAGGTTTTAAGGCCTAGGAGGAGGCGTTTGATATTCATCGCCTTTATAAAGGGGTACAGACCCGTCTTTCTCCCCCACGCTTTCCTCTTCCCCAAGCCCAGCGCCCAGGACTAGATTTCTTTCATCGCTACCAGGCCTCCTAGCCATGTCCGGATCCAGCTCCCAAGGCAGGTGAACGGCTTCCTCGGTCAACGTGGAGGATATCGTGAAGCTCCGGGAGGGGAGGTACCTGACTGCGGAGATCCCCCACCGGCCCCCTGCTAAGGGGCAGGTTATCCCTACACCAAACTCCGGCGAGAGGGTTGTGTTCATCCCTCAGTTCCTCCGCGGTCTAGGGTTTGCTCTCCATCCCTTCGTTCGTGGCCTTATGTTCTATTACGGGCTAGACTTTCACGATCTAGCTCCGGACTCCTTTCTTCACATCTCGGCGTTCATCGTCGTGTGTGAAGCCTTTCTCCGAATCCCCCCACACTTCGGCCTATGGCTCAAGACTTTCAATGTGATGCCGAAGATAATCAACGGGGAGCACGCGAAGTGTGGTGGCGCCAGGGTGAGCAAGCTTGCCAATACTATCTGGCCAAAAGGCACCTTCACGGAAACCTTCAACTTATGGCAACAGGAGTGGTTCTATGTTACCGAACCCCGCGGTACCAAATGGGCAGCCGCGCCAGCGTTCCGATCTGGCCCTCCACTGCGGCTCGCATCATGGATCAATAAGGGGCTAGACTGGGGATCAACGGACGAAGTGCAGACACTGCAAAGCCGTATCTAGAGCATCCTCGAAAAGGACACCGGCCTCATCAACGTGATTCAAGTGATGCTACTCCGGCGGATCCTCCCGTGCCAGCGACGGCCTCTCCGTATGTGGGAGTTCAATCCGGAAGGACCGCGGACTCTTCGGCAATTCTCCGGCACAACACACGAAGGGATGTGGAAACTATTTTTCAAGTCGCGAAAGCAGTGGCCAGACACATCCGAAGACGTCGGCCTCGACTGCAACCATCCGGATACCTCGGTAAGCACCCAATTTCTGGACGCAACTCGGCTGATTCCCCCATAGTTATGTACTGAGGGTTTTATCTTTGACCAGGGCTGGATAAAGAAGACGGAATGAATTAGGTATTCGGCTCCACTTCCCGAAAACTCAGCTGATCCTGTGTTGATGAGGATGCTAGCCCCGGCGCCATATCAAGTGCCTGCGCAGGAGGACAAGAAGAAGAGCAAAGAGGCCGGAGGTGACCTCCACCCTAAAGGCATACTGGACGCCACGTCCGGGGAGACTGAAGCTCCCTCCTCTGAAGATGAATATGAAGGGGAAGAAGAAGGTGATAACCCTTCTCCCCACGGGAAGGAAAGGACTGCCTCCGAAGACTTGGAGGTGGGGGCGCCCAAGAGAAGGAAAATATCCCTGTCAGATGGTTCGGGTTCGGAAGCCGATGTCGCCACAAAGCGCCTTCACAAGCCCCTTGCGGGACCGTAAGTGAACAAGGATGTTCTAGACATATTCCGTTCTTTCGAGTTACAAGAGTAACATTTAAACTATATGTTTGCAGTCCGGCCCGCTGCCTTCCTCCACAATCCTCCTCATCGGGGGACTTGACTCCGGGGATGATGGAAAGCGAGATGCCTCCACCAGCTTCCTCGCCCCTTAGGGTGGACGACTACGAGGTGTCGTCCTGGAGAGTCTCCCCCGACCATCAAACGGTGCGGGGGACAATGAAGACAGTATCTGATGACAATACTTTGACCATCAAGGGCCCAGGGGGCGTAGCCCCCGAGGGGACCAAAAATAAGAGTCCTGAACAATCCAGCATACAGCCGAAGACGACTCTAGGGTCGAGTAGGCATATCCCTTTGAAGGGATTCCATACTCCCGCAGCAGCCTCCAGGAATCCGGAGGTGCCGGACACTCTGATGGACACATTACAAAGTGCGTCTATCTCAGAGGAACATCGTACCATAATGAGTACGGTAATTGAGAGGATTCTGTCCGCGAGAAGCGGATTGAATGAAGCCTTTACGGGCCTGCTAAGAGGCTTCGAGGTACGTAATGTAATATTTTCAATTGTGCTATAAACGCCAAATGCGTCTGTGTATAGATAGTAGCCCCTGAGACTCTGGTCGGCGTCCAAAGGGAGGCGATCAGAGGATCAAGAAAGATATGCCCAGGAAATAATCTGATTAATTGGAACACAGGCTGTTACATCCCTGGCAACTGCCCAAGCTACAGAGGTTGCGGATCTGAAGCAGAAACTTGATGTGGCGGATGATGACATCACGCTTATTAACAGGCGGCTCGACAAGGCGCAAGGTATGTCTTGGGGCAGTCAGTCTATGCAAGTACTATAATATGAGCATGACGCTGAGGATTGTATACTGAGATATGCATAACTGCAGACAGTGCCGCCACAGTTGAGACCCTTCGGGCTGAGCTTGCCCGGGCCAAGGAGCAAGCCAGGATGAGTAATGCGGCTGCCGAAAAGGCAGCTGCTGAATTAAAGGCCAAACAGGCTGCTCGGCGCCAGTGCGAGGAGAGAATATCTACTATGGCGCTTGAGCTAAAGGATGCCACTAGCCGATGCGAATTTCTCGAGAAAGATAACAAAACCAGAGCGGCCGATCTTGACAAGGCCTTACAAGAGGCGAGGGAAGCACGGTCTGAGTCTAGAGCGGCTCGGGAGGAGATCCGGCAAGCTGGGGAGATCGCGGCCGGTAAGCCCTTCTTATTACAAACTAAATTCGGCGATCCAAAGTATGCCCCGCTTAATCAAATGTGGAGTTCTCCAGACACATTTTTGGACTTGCCGAAGTGTGTCTCCAATGCGACGCAGTTTTTCCAAGCGCAAGAAGGACATGCAACGGAAAAGCTTTTCTGGTCGCAGTTCAGCATGCCAAAGCGCCCACTATTGCTGAACGAACAGATGGCCTAGTGGGCCAAGCTCCACAAGATATCCGGATCTGTCATGAAGGACGTCGTGGTCCGGTTGTGGCCGACTGGGGCAATTCCGAATAGTTATTTCGGTTTGGTGCAGCGACTTGTTGATGAGGTGCCGCATATCGACGCCGTTAAGCGGTCAACGTGCATAGAAGGTGCACGGATGGCCTTTGCCCGCGTCAACACGTACTAGGCGAAGATGAAGGCCACCGATATTGCAGCGAAAAGTCCACCCAAGGGCAAGGACCATCACACGCCAGAGCATTATTTTGAGGATGTCCTAGAGGGTGCCCGCTTGATAGAGGGCCAGTGCTCGAAAGATATTATGTTCGAGTGAAATGTACCAAAATTGTAAAAACAATATTATGATATATTAGGGTTATGTTTTTTATACTTTTGCCCAAAAGTTTTTGGTATCTCCTGTGCGGCCATTTTTTGTATAATCTGAAAGTTTGCCAGTCGTCGGCTTCGGCCCCCTCGCGTATAACGCGGGGGTGTTCGGGAAAGCACTTGATCACTCTTGACCCAACGTCTTGGTCCATTAAGGAGGTGCCAATGCAGCGAACCAGGCAATCAGACTATAGGGCTTTAACACTTTCACTTAGCCATAGGAGCTTGACGATGGGTCTACGATATAGCCCCTGGTATGTACGCGGTTATCCGAATATGGTACGTTTACATACGTGACCAGTAGAACGGTCCTTCGTGTAATACGGAAGGAATCGCGAAGATTCCGGTGAATCATCGAGTGGTTGACCAGCTCTCGCCGCATCATGATAGTCAGTTTTCGGCTTTCTCTACTGAGGTGCTCATCCGGACAAACCGGGACACAATCGCAATAGTTCTCCCTTTACTACCCTAGCCGATAGAGCGGAACGTAAGGTAGTAAGCACAGGAGCCGGGCAACCCAACTATTGACCAAAGACATGATTCGGAGCTGATGCATATAAGGCCAAACTCGTGACGCCGAAGTATGCTATAAAGCTGTTCGGACTTGTAGGCAACTCATATGTTGCCATATCAAGCCCCTGGCAATATATGCCGAGGTGCGTGCGTGAAATAACCGCAGAAGCAAAATTCAGTTCTTTGAGAAAAGCGTATACTGAATACGGGTTATGTGGACTGGTATCTGAATGATACGTCAAGCGCGATCTTTACAGATTATAACGCTACTACCAAGGCAATTTGAAATGCCGGGGGTCGAAAGCTGAGAAAAAGGGCACTTTACAGGTTTGAAATAAGGAGTGCGGTCTACAAAAAGCAATTGGACCTCCTGTCGCACGTCTGCGCTGCCTTGCCTTGGTTAAAGGAATTCTCAGCAAATAAAGTCACCTGTGGTTAAAGATAAAAAATGGTTAGAAAAAGGAAAAGACTATGAGAGTGCGGATAGTGTTATAGGTCTGTCCGCATTGTGCCTCCGCCGGTAACGAGGGTATTTTAAGTGCATAATTATGTGTGCGCGGGACGGACTTCGCGGCTATATGGGGCGGACGGCGGAGGCCGAACTGCTATTCCAGCTCTGAGATTGATCGGCCCTGTCTAATGGAGACCGGCGGCTTGACGGCCGACAAAATGTGCGGCTTGATAAGGCCGCTTTGTACTTCGGCCGCTGTAGCCGTAGTATGCTCCTCTGTACGGAGGGAGCATTCCGTATTTCCGATTACTGTGATGATGCTGCGCGGATCGGGCATCTTAAGTTGGAGATAAGCGTAATGTGGGACCGCATTGAAGCGAGCAAAAGCGGTACACCCGAGTAGTGCATGGCAGCTACTACGGAGCGGGACAATACCGAAGGTCAAGCCTTCGCTTCGAAAGTTGTTTGGCGAGCCGAAAAAGACTTCCAATGTAATCGAGCCCGTGCAGTGAGCTTCTACGCCGGATATTGTTCCCTTGAAGGTAGTTGTGGTGGGCCTAATTCTTGAAGGATCAATGCCCATTTTGCGGACAGTGTCTTGGTAGAGTAGATTAAGGCTACTACCACTGTCCATAAGGACTTTCGTGAGATGGAACCCATCGGTAAGTGGATCGTGGATGAGAGCTGCCTGACCTTCGTGACGGATACTGGCCGGGTGGTCCTTGCGATCAAAAGTGATCGGGCGGGCCGCCAATCGGCTCAATTTTGGGGCGGCTGGCTCTATGGCGCCGGCGTCCCTTAGCGCGCGCTTGCAGTCCCCTGTAGGGATGTGCGTCACATATACCATGTTCACTGTCTTTACTTCGGGGGGGGGGGGGGAATTGCTTCTGACCCCCGGTGTTCGGTTGGCGGGTCTCTTCATCATCGCTGTCATTGGGCGGCCCCTTCACCTTCTGTGCGGCATTAAACTTGCTGACTTGTTTAAAGACCCAACAACTTCTATTGGTGTGATTGGCTGGTTTAACGGGGGTGCCATGAATCTGGCAGGGCCGATCCAGTATCTTGTCTAAATTTGGATGGTCCATCTCTATTTGCCTTGAATGGCTTTTTCCGTTGACCGGGTTTGGAACCACTGAATCCGACGTTGACCGTCGTGTCTTGCGTTCCTTCATTGTTATTGCGACGCTTATGTTTATTGCGTCGTGGCTTGCCGTTGCCGTCTCGAACTTCGGAAGTACCCAGATCAACGATGTTGTTGCTTCTACGAGCTAGTCAGCTGTCTTCTCCCGCGCAAAAACAGGTCATCAGAGCGGTAAGGGCAGCCATGGATCTTGGTTTTTCTTGACCGAGGTGGCGGGCGAGCCACTCATCTCGGACGCTATGTTTAAAGGCCGCTAGGGCTTCGGCGTCCGGACAATCGACAATTTGGTTCTTTCTAATTAAGAACCTAGTCCAGAGCTTCCTAGCAGACTCCCCGGGCTGCTGGATGATGTGACTTAGGTCATCGGCGTCCGGAGGCCGAACATATGTACCTTGGAAGTTATTGTGGAAGGCGTCTTCCAAGTCTTCCCAGCTACCAATGGAGTTCTCAGGGAGGCTGTTCAGCCAGTGCCGCGCTAGCCCCTTTAGTTTTAGTGGGAGGTATTTGATGGCGTGGAGGTCATCACCGCGGGCCATGTGGATATGGAGGAGGAAATCTTCAATCCATACTGTGGGGTCTGTTGTTCCATCGTATGATTCGATATTCATGGGTTTAAACCCTTCGGGGAATTCGTGGTCCATTACATCATTAGTGAAGCAAAGGGGGTGTGCGGCGCCTCTATGTCGGGCCACGTCGCGACGTAGCTCGGATGGAGTTCGTCTGCAGTGTTCGGCCTGGGCGTGGTTGTGTTTGTCACGTCCGACTGGATGGCCGTCGTTGCGCGTCCTGGCACGTCCCCGTGATCCATATATCGATCTGGTCTGACCTGCTCTGTTGTCTAGGTCCTGCCACAAGTCGTATGTATGACCCTGAGCTGTCATGTCGCTACCCTTACCACGAGGTGGTATGGGCTGGTGTTCGGCTTGAGTTGCCGCTTTGTCCTGGCCACGCGGTGGTCGGTCAGCCGTATTACGCGCTGATGGTACGCGCTCAGGTGCCTCGTCGTCGAATTGAGGTAGCAATTTGCGCTTCGGGTAACTTCTGGTTGGGCACTCGAGGCCGTACTCCTCGGCTGCTAGGACGGTAGTCCATCTATCGTTGAGCAGATCTTGATCAGCTTGAAGCTGCTGCTTCTTTTTCAGGCTCCTTGCAGTGGCTATTAGCTGACGCTTAAAGCGCTCCTGCTCGAGAGGTTCCTCAGGCACGATAAAATCCTCGTTGCCGAGGCTCACCTCATCCTCGGAGAGCGGAAGGTAGTTACTGTCCTCCGAGTCTTCGTTCATGGCCTGTTCATCAGGGCTAACTCGCTCATCTTCCTGTTCGTCCTGTTCGGAGGTTGGCCTAACGGGGTCTTCATTGTCTTCGGCATTGTCGAGGGTATCGTTTTCTCCTGTGCTGGTATTGCTGTCTTTTCCGCGGTGTGGCTTAGAGCGGCGCTGCTGACGTCGGCACTTCGGCTGTATCTGAGGAGGCCTGTCCTCAATTGGATCTTCCTTGTCATCGCCGCTATCCACCATGTACACATCGTACGAATAGGTTGCCGTCCAGTGTCCGGTGAATGGCGGGTTTTGGGCTTGTTCTTCTCCGGCATTGTCATCCATACCGTCGATGTCTTCGGAGTCGTAATCGAGCATGTCGGTTAAGTCCTTGACAGTGGCTATAAAGTGGGTGGCGGGTGGGTCGTAAAATTCCCTGCTCTCAGACCCTAGTCCGGGCTGGGCATGGTTCGGACGTTGCTCCTTTGTAATGACAAGGGATCGTGTTAAGTCCATAGCTTCGCTTAAAGACGAGGTTTAGCCCGAGAGAAGAGAGCCCGTGGAGTACGGAGAGAGGGAGACCCCTTGGCCGAACTCACACGACGCTGGTTCCGAGGATTCAGAGCCAGTGTCCGGAGAAGGGTCCGGCTCCATAATGGCTGCCGGCAACACCACTTCCTCCGATTCCTCCACAATGGGCCTAATGGTCGCAGACAGTCCGACGAGCTCGGAGAGCCCGTCTTCGGACCTGGCGATACGCTCTGGATCTAAGGCCAGAGCGGAGGAAGGAGGCGTGATTCCTTGGAAGAACAAGTCTCTTCGGATATCAGCGACATAATCCAGATTTCTGAAACTAATCTGGTGACCTGGGGCGTAGCTGTTGATCTGCTCTAGATGGCCAAGCGAGTTGGCCCGCAGTGCGAAGCCGCCGAATACGAAGATCAGTCCGGGGAGGAAAACCTCCCCCTGGACTGCATTGTTGTAGATGATTGACGGAGCCATCAAACCTTTTGGTGACGACGCAGCGGAACTCTCAATGAAAGCACCAATGTCGGTGTCAAAACTAGCGGATCTTGGGTAGGGGGTCCCGAACTGTGTGCCTAAGGTGGATGGTAACAGGAGGCGGGGGACACGATGTTTACCCAGGTTCGGGCCCTCTCTATGGAGGTAATACCCTACTTCATGCTTGATTGATCTTGATGAATATGAGTATTACAAGAGTTGATCTACCACAAGAACGTAATGGCTAAAACCCTAGAAGTCCTGTATGATTATGATTGCCTCTACGGACTAAGCCCTCCGGTTTATATAGACACCGGAGGGGACTAGGGTTGTACAAAGTCGGTTATAGAGAAAGGAATCTTCATATCCGGGTGCCAAGCTTGCCTCCACGGCAAGGAGAGTCCCATCCGGACACGGGAGAGAATCTTATGTCTTGTATCTTCACGGCCCAACAGTCCGGCCCATGCTACATAGTCCGGCCGTCCGAGGACACCTTAATCCAGGACTCCCTCAGCGAGCAACTTGGACATGGCTTTGTTTTCAGCGGCACGAGCTCTTCTCTCCTCAATGACCGCTTTGAGCAGCCCCTCTTCGTTGAGCAATTGCCACTTTTCTTGCTTCTCATTTGCCTTCTTCTCAGCCAACTCTTTCTTGATCTCCAACGACTTCAACAACATCAACTCATTTGATTGCACCATGGCATCAATCTTCTCCCTCAAGCTCGATGCTTCATGCTCTCTCTTCATCTTCTCCTTAGTCTTCTTGTCGCCATCGGGCTTGTTCAAATTTCTTGGGCCATCATCATCCTCATCTTCATCCATGTTTGTAAGTGAACCTCTCTTCGGTGGGGATTCTTTGTCGATCAACTTCCACTTCTCGCACTTTTTGAGCAAGTCCCAACAATGCTCTAGTTTGAAGAATTTGCCTTCCGAAGCTTCCATGTCTTTGTATCTATGTTCGGAAATTTTGTCCTACACAATTTGAACAAAGTGAAATGATGCAATCATTTCATATGATGCAATATGCTTATGCACAACTTGAACAAAGGCAAAACAAACTCACATAGTCGGATTCCACGGTTCCACTTGGAGGTGCATTGCGTACTTGCTCCAAGCAAGCTGCCCAATGGCTGCACATAGGCTTGATCACATCCCAACACCCTTGAAGCGACCGAAATATGTGTGGAGTCCTATTGGGGTACTTTGCCATCATGCGGAAGTATTGATCTTCGATCCTTTGCCAATACCTCTTGGCGGTTTGAGAAGTACCCGTGCATCCATCAAGAGACACTGCACTCCATGCCTTGATCAGAATTTGATCTTCCAAGATCGTGTAGTTCTTAGATCTCTGGTTTTTCCCAGTTTTTGCTTGTGATTGCTCATACGCTACCTCATCGATCTCCTCCAATTCTTCCTCACCACCATGATCATCCACGTTGCCCTCCGTTTCATTGTAGTCGAATGCGGCGAACAGGGCTTGATCGATGTCAACGGCGTTGGTGTCCAACAAGTTCGTGAACTCGGCAGTTGCATTGTTCGAACCACCGCTATAGTGAACGACAACAAGTCACGAGCTATCGCAAATGGCGAAATGCAAAGAAAATTTCCATGACCAAAGATGCATACCTTCCGGCCATTTCGTCAAACACCTCGCTTGCGGTGGGAGCAGCACCATTGAGCGGCATCACCGGGGAACCTATTTCCGGAGCGGACGGAGTGGATGAAGGAGGCGGCCTCTTTGTAGCCGGAATCCTCTTCCTCTTTACGCCGGCGGCTTTGGCGACCTTCTTCGCCGCCGGCCAGGATCGCGCAGCGGCGTTGGCGCCCGGAGCGCGGGCCTTCGCGGCGGGGCCAGCCGGATTCCCGCCCTGCACGACCACGTTGCCCTGCCGCTCGCGGGCAGGCGCGACGGTGCCTTGGGCGACGGCGGGGCCAACATGGCCGCCGACGAGATCCGCCCGAGGGGATTGAGTGTGTGCGACCTCGGCGGTGATGGGGGACAGCAGGGAGTCATCCATGGCGGCGTAGGACGGCCGGGGAAGATGCACCGGAGTGTCAGGTGGCGGGGCAATGGTGGCGGAGGGTGGGGGGAGCAGGAACGGCCGCGCGGAAATGTCCCTCCTGCCAAATCTCGCTGCGGATAGGGGCTGAGCTCGGGTCGTCCTCCCAGCCCGTGAAACTAGAGGTAGGGGGAGTTCTTTTGCCACGCCCCAGAAAAAAAATCAGGTCGGCCGCGAATGTGGTGTCTGATCGGGCAGGATTTCCCGCCCAGACCCGCATTTTGGCAGTTATTTTGCGGGTCGGGGCGGGATGCAGGGTCTGCTAAAGATGCTCTTAGATTGGTAGCACAGTAATCTCACCCCCTTAGTTTCTTCGTGCTTGGGCCATGAATACTAGTTTTTACATGCTTTGATTTTTCATGGTTTTGGCAAAACCACCACCTCATTTGGCAAGTGCTGTTCTACGCGTAGATTTGACTAGCTAGATGTAACTCAGCTACATCCAAGGAGCTAATCTGCATGTAAAACGGCTAGCCATGCTACGCAAGTCTAGTGCAGACCCAACAACCATACCCTACTTCATGTGATTATGATCGTTACGGTCGATCGAGAAAAAAGGGGTCAACACCTATTTTTTTAAAAACTTTTAATTACCATAGTACTATGGATACTATATTTTATAAAACTTGAGTATTTATTGAGGCCAAACACGTCTAGGTTTTAAAAACTATGGTTTCTAACATTCTTCAAAAACTTCAAATATATTGTGCTCTCAAACACAGCCTAAATATATGTACATGTGAAAGCAGTGAAATCTACTACTATGAATGTCGGAGTAATGGGCCAAGGGTAGCCTAACCCGAGCCCCAGAACCTTTCAAGACATTGGGGCCGGTTGTGCCCCTCAAGACGTCAAGATAGAGCTCCATCTTCTGTCGACCGGCTGGCCGAACGGCCGACTGCCAGAAGGCGGCCATGCTCAGGACGGCGGCTCCAAGACGGGCTGACTCCTAGCAGGCGGCCTCCAGAGAGGCCGGCTCCTAGCAGTCGGCCCATGGCGCCCTCAAAGTCTGCGCCCCCAATAAGGAGACAAGACAGGGTATGGCTGCAGTATAGCCCATCACCCCCGTATCCAGGGCCAGGCGTGGCCACAGTGCTCCGTACAGGCGGAGATCTCCGCCCGGCGTGACACTGTTGCCGCTCCGCCCCTGACATCACTCCTGTCAGGCGATGCCCTGTTCCCACGACCGTTTGTCGGTATGGCCCGAAGACGGCGGGCCCTATCGATCAACGAGAGCCCAGAAGACGGCGGGGGCCTCACCAGTCAGACCCAAGGGAGGCCGGCCCCCAGCAGTCGGCCCGCCCCTTCCTCAGGGCCCACGCGCCATTAACCAGATAAGACGCGGAGTGGCTACAGTGACCTCCCGCCAGGCGGCGGGACTAAAGCCACGCTCCCCTGACCAAGCAAGCGTCATTAGTTTTACGGCTACAGTAATCAGCAGCCGGCAAGACCCGCAAGCGGCGGGGGCGGCCTGTTGGCGCCGTACCAGACCAGTCGGCGGGGCCCACCAGGCGGCGGGCCCCAGCAGTCGGCGGAGAAGCCGGCGATCAGAGAGACTGACAGCCAGGTCCCACACCCGGCCAGATTACCGTTGTACTCCTGGGGGGTAGGCCTATATAAACCCCCCAGGGCACCCATGCAAAGGGTTTGAACCTGTTAGAATTAGACTCAGGCCTAGGGGGAGAAGAGAGCAAGCCTTGCCTTCTTTCACCTCTAGCATACAGCTCGAGGAGCATCATTTGTACTCACTAGTGCCTTAGTGATCATGCGGAGACCCCGCAGAGCAGGACTAGGGGTGTTATCTCCTAGGAGAGCCCCGAACCTGGGTAAAGTGCACCGGCGTTCGTGTCTACGCCTCATCCGCTTCCAGGCACCGGCGACGTTCTACTCGCTCCCACCATGATAAGCCATCCATTGGCATATGTCGCACCCAACCCCCGGCATTTGGCGCCCACCGTGGGGCGAGGTGCACCGTCTCCCGGAGACCTATTCTGGACGGGAACCATGTTCCTTCCTGGCGAGCGCAGCCAGCCCGGCACGCCAGACGGCGCTTGCGCCGATGCACTGCACGGCGCGGAGGTCGCCTGCGCGGCGAGCTGCCTCGCCGATCTTGTCGGCGAGATTCGCCTCTCCGACGAGCCCGCGTCCGATGCGGGCACCGACGGCCCTGAGAGCCACCTCATGAGCCTCCTCGATCAGCTCCACGTCGCCGGCGAGCCTGCTGCCGACCTGGAGTCGGTTGGCTCCACCGACCCGATGTTGGTCGACTCCGACACGGCGTCGCTTGACGTGTTCCCCTCCAACGTGGTAGTCTACGACGAGCCGCTTCCTCGCGCGGACAGCGGCGGCAGCACCGTCACGGAAGTGCTCGTCATCATCCACGGCGAGCACTCTGGCGGAGGTGGCCAGGATCCGTTGCAAGCGGCGATGCAAGACTTGGCTGCGCCTATCCCGAAAGACGCCGACGCCGAGATGCTGGAGGCACGCCGCGTCCAACTTGTCGAGAGCGCCAACCGGCTGGCCAGCATGAGACGCCTTTCGGAGGCCTACCAGCGGGAGATGGACCGTGCTGTCGGCGGCACGCCGGCTCCTGGTGGGCCTAGCTGCATTGGCTTGGTCCGGCAGTGTGGCGCGACCATCGCCAGCATGTTCGGGACAGATCGTCCCGTCTACGCCACGCCTGCTGAGAACATACGAGCTGCCCAGGCGGCAGCAGACGAGCTAGACAAGCTCGAGGGCGACGAGCGTCGCCACATGACGGAGCGATTCCAACGGCTCCTCGATGCGGCTGCTGAGCAGCAAGAGGCCGGGTGCCGCACTGAAGCGCCCAACCGGCGGAACGACGACCCGCCTCCTTGCCGAGACCAAGGCTCGACATCCTGGACGCCGACTGGTGGCGCCCGCGATAGAAGAGACAAGGAGCCGGCTGCTAGCCGCAGCCGGACTCGCATCACCATCGAGCGCGACCAAGACGGCCGCCCAAGAGCAGTGCAGCAACGAGACGACTGTACGCCCCTCCTCCCTGCAAGGAGAGGCGCATTTCCCCGCCGCCTGTTGATCACCCGTCGCTTGGCGACCGCCTTGGCCGCCGAGAAGGAATCGGAGAAAACGATGCCCGCCACCGGATCGATCGCCTCAACCGATCCCTGGCGCTAGAAGAAGAAGAAGATGAGTTGGGTCCGCCTTGCTTCGGCCCCCGCATCCGAGATGAACCTTTCCCCAAAGGGTTCACGCTCCCAAGAGATACGTCCAAGTACACCGGCTTCATGAAGCCGGAGGACTGGCTGGTCGACTACTCCACAGCCGTCAGCATCGCGAACGGCAACAAACGCGTTGCCGTGAAGTACTTTCCGCTCATGCTCCAAGGCACGGCCCGGACGTGGCTGAATAGCCTGAAGCCCCGCAGCATCAACAGCTGGGTTGATTTCACTGAAGCATTCATCCGCAACTTCACCAGCACATACAAACGGCCGCCCAAGCCCCGCCAGCTCTCCTTGTGCGTCCAAGGCCCCAACGAGTCGACTCGCGACTACCTCACACGCTGGGCCGAGTTGCGCAACTATTGCGAGGGCATGCACGAGGTGCAGGCCATCGAGTACTTCACTGCCGGGTGTCGAGAGGGCACCCTCCTCAAGCACAATCTCCTCTGCGACGAGCCGGCAACCCTCGACGAACTGTTGATCATAGCAGACAAGTACGCCACGGCCGACTCCTCCATGAAGGCGGAGATCCAAGTTAACGCGTCGGGCAAGGTGGCTCAAGCTCCTCGGACCCCGGCTGGTGACACCAGTCGGCGACAGCAACCAAACGACAACAAGCGCAAGGCCATGCAGCTGGCTTCCATGAGCCGGCAGGTGGCAACAGTCGAAGATCAGCAGCCAGAAGGGCAGCCCCCTCCCAAACGCCAGAAGGGCGGCAAGCCCAACTGGCTGTCCGCCTTTTCGTACGAGCAGACTCTCGATGCACCCTGCAAGTTCCATAGCGGTGCGAAGCCGTCCAATCACACCACTCGGAAGTGCCACTGGCTCACCAGGATCGCCAAGGGTGACGGACCCCAGCCTCCCCCGCCTGCCGGCCCGCCGCCTCCTCCTCCGCAGCAGCCGGCGGCTCGGCCAGTCGTCGCCGTACAAGATGATTATCCTGAAGAGCATGGAGCTTATGTCGTGTTCACCAGCATGGCCGACGACAGGCGCAACAGACGGCAGCAACAACAAGAAGTGAATGCAGTAGCATCAGAGACCCCTGAATTCATGCATTGGTCTGAGAAGCCCATCAGCTGGAGCAGAGCCGACCACCCGGAGGTGATGCCCAATCCTGACTCCTATGCTCTGGTGTTGGATGCCACCTTTGCCACGGAGAGACGAGCTGCTCGCTTCTCCCGAGTTCTGATAGATGGCGGCAGCAGGATCAACATCTTGTACAAAGATACCATGGAGAAGTTGGGAATCAAGCAGAGACATCTTCAGCCCAGCCGGACTGTTTTTCATGGCATTGTTTCAGGCCTTTCCTGCTCACCAATCGGCAAGACTCAGATAGATGTCCTCTTCGGGGACAAAAATCATTTCCGCCGAGAGCCAGTCTGGTTTGAGGTGGTGGACCTTGAGAGCCCTTATCATGCATTGCTTGGCCGGCCTGCCCTGGCCAAGTTCATGGCGGTCCCCCCCTATGCTTACCTGAAGATGAAGTTGCCGAGCTCCAAGGGAATCCTGACCATAGCAGGAGACTACAAGAAGTCGTCCGCCTGCGCGGCAGAGAGCAGCCGGTTAGCCGAGTCCCTCATGATCGCGGCTGAGAAGCGGCTCCTTGACCGGGTTGTGGCAATGGCCGGCAAGTAGCCGGAAATATCACCCAACCCCAAGGCGTCGGAAGCTGAGGGATCGTTCAAGCCGGCAAAAGAAACGAAGAAGATACCCTTGGACCCGGAGCACCCGGAGAGGCACGCTGTCATAGGTGCAAACCTTGATAGCAAATAGGAAGGCGAGCTCGTCGATTTCCTCCGTGAGAATCGGGACATCTTTGCATGGTCTCCCAAGGACATGCCAGGTGTTCCGACGGTATTCGCCGAGCACAAGCTACATGTCCGGTCTGATGCCAAACCAGTCAGGCAGCCCTTGCGCCGCCTGTCAGAGGAAAAGAGAAGAGTTGTTGGAGAAGAGATAGCCCGGCTTCTAGAAGCCGGCTTCATCATGGAGGTGTTCTTTCCAGAATGGTTGGCTAACCCAGTCCTAGTGCTGAAGAAGAACAAGCAGTGGCGCAAGTGTATTGATTATACCAGCCTCAACAAAGCATGCCCCAAATACCCATTTGCTCTGCCGAGGATCGACCAAGTGATTGACTCCACAGCCGGATGCGAGCTGTTGAGCTTTTTGGATGCATACTCAGGGTATCATCAGATCAAACTAAACCCGGCCAACAGGCTGAAGACCGCATTCATCACGCCATTCGGAGCCTTCTGTTACCTGACCATGACGTTCGGCTTGAGAAATGCCGGCGCCATGTTTCAGCGTTGCATGCAGAAGTGTCTCCTCAAGCAACTCGGCAGAAACGCCCACGTCTGTGGACGATGTGGTGGTGAAGATGGAGAAGCGAGGAACGCTACTAGAAGACCTCAAGGAGACCTTTGAGAACTTGCGCCGATTTCAGATCAAGCTCAACCCGGAGAAATGCGTCTTTGGAGTGCCAGCCGGGCAGCTTCTTGGCTTTCTGGTCTCAGAGCGCGGCATAGACTGCAACCCTGTGAAGATCAAGGCCATCGAGAGGATGGAAGTGCCCACCCGACTGCTGGACGTGCAAAAATTCACCGGCTGCTTGGCGTCCATCAGCCGTTTCATCAGTCGGCTGGGCGAGAAGGCTCTTCGCCTGTACCAGCTCATGAAGAAGACCACTTTTTTCAAGTGGAACGACAAGGCGGATGAAGCTTTTCTCCAACTCAAGAAGATGTTAACCACTCTGCCTGTTCTAGCGGCTCCGACTCCTAAGGAGCCCATGCTCCTCTACATCGCCGCTACCAGCCGGGTGGTCAGCACAGTCATAGTGGTGGAACGCAAGGAAGAAGGCAAAGCACTACCAGTCCAGAGGCCGGTGTATTACCTGAGTGAAGTGTTGTCCGCCTCCAAGCAAAAGTACCCCCACTACCAGAAGATGTGCTACGGCGTGCACTTTGCCACCAAGAAACTGAAGCCATACTTCCAAGAGCACCCAATCACTGTGGTTTGCACTGCTCCCCTTGCTGAGATCATTGGAAGCTGAGATGCCTCAGGCCGAGTGGCCAAATGGGCCATAGATTTGGCCCCTACACCATCTACTACCAGCCTCGCACCACCATCAAGTCGCAAGCACTGGCCGACTTCCTTGTCGGCTGGGCCGAGACCCAGTACCTGCCGCCAGCGCCTGACTCCACCCATTGGCGAATGCACTTCAATGGTTCCAAGATGCGCACCGGTTTGGGAGCCGGCATCGTCCTCACCTCTCCCAAAGGCGACAAGCTCAGATATGCGCTGCAAATTCACTTTGCCGCCTCCAATAACGTTGCTGAATATGAAGCACTCATTCAAGGGCTTCGGCTTGCCAAGGAACTCGGCATTCGCCAGATCCTGTGTAATGGAGATTCCGACTTGGTGGTCCAGTAGTCGTCAGGTGATTGGGACGCCAAGGACGCAAACATGGCGAGCTACTACTTCCTCGTACAGCAACTGAGTGGATACTTTGAAGGGTGTGAGTTTCTCCATGCGCCAAGAAATGACAATGAGCAAGTTGATGCCTTGGCACGGATCGGCTCCACCCGGCAAGCAATACCAGTGGGCGTCGCCCTACAACGCCTCCTTAAGCCGTCCGTCAAGCCATCGTCAGAGTCAGATTCCATCTTTGTGCCGCTCCTCCTGAAGCAGTCGGATCCGACTCGAGGATCCCAGCAGCCGGCACGGGGGATTCGGCAGGCGACCCAGGGACTGCAGCAGTCGCACTCGGCCCGAGGACTTCAGAGCCCGGCCCGGGGACTACAACAGTCGGCCCGGGGACTTCATCAACTCAGCAAGCGGCAGCCGACTCCAACCCACTACCTCCCGGCCCAACCGCCCTCATGCAAGTAGCAGTCCTAGCAGTCAAAGAAATTGCAGCACCTTCATGGGCCCACCCCATCCTCAACTTTCTGGTAAACAAAGAGCTGCCGACTGATGAGATCTCAGGCAGGCAAGTGCAACGCCGGGCAGCAGCATACACCATAGTCAACAGAGAACTTGTGAGGCGCAGTGTCACTGGTGTTTACCAGCGCTACGTAGAGCCGGAGCAAGGCCAATCAATCCTCAAAGATATCCATCCAGGCGAGTGTGGTCACCACGCGGCTTCAAGAGCACTCGTGGCCAAAGCTTTCCACCACGGTTTTTTCTGGCCGACTGCTCTAGAAGATGCCAAAGAATTGGTCCAGAAATGCAAAGGGTGCCAGAAGTTCCGCTCCAAACCACATCAGCCGGCTTCTGCACTCAAGACTATCCCCATTGCCTGGCCCTTTGCCGTCTGGGGCCTAGACATGGTGGGACAATTCAAGACGGCGCGTGGCGGCATGACTCATCTGCTTGTCGCGGTGGACAAGTTCACCAAGTGGATAGAAGCAAAGCCAATTAAGAAATTGAATGGTCCGACTGCTGTGACTTTCATCTCCGACATCACCATCCGGTATGGCATACCGCACAGCATCATCACCGATAATGGCACAAACTTTGCCAAAGGATCCTTGGCCCGTTTCTGCGCGACGCAGGGCATCCGACTGGACTTAGCGTCCGTTGCCCATCCGCAGTCAAACGGCCAAGTGGAGCGGGCAAACGGCCTCATTTTGTCCGGCATCAAGCCCCGACTGGTCGAGCCCCTGGAGTGTTCGACCGGCTGTTGGCTCGATGAGCTGCCGGTCGTCCTCTGGAGCCTGCGCACAACTCCAAACAAGTCAACCGGCTTCACGCCTTTCTTCCTCGTCTACGGTGCCGAAGCCGTCATCCCGACGAACATAGAATTTGACTCCCCTCGAGTCACCATGTACACCGAAGAGGAGGCAGAAGAAGCATGACAGACGGCGTCGATCTGCTGGAAGAGGGCCGGCTGCTGGCACTCAGCCGGTCCACCATCTACCAGCAGAGCCTGCGCCGATACTACAACCGAAAGGTCAAGCCAAGATCCTTCCAAGAAGGAGACCTTGTGTTCCGGCTGATCCAGCGAACAGCCGGCCAGCACAAGCTCTCGGCACCTTGGGAAGGCCCCTTCATCATCAGCAAGGTGTTGGGCAATGACTCCTACTACCTCATCGACGCTCAGAAGCCCCGAGCACGCAAAAGAGATGACTCCGGCAAGGAGACGGAGCGACCATGGAATGCGAACCTCCTTCGAAGGTTTTACAGTTGATGCAGTATGTACCACGCCAACTTTTGTATTAAGTACGAAGACTCCGGGTCCCCCGAGAAGAGCTCGGGGACTGCCCTCTTTTATCTATACGATAAGTATTACGCCTGTTATTGTGTTACTTCATTAGTCCGTCTGGCACCGGGTTCGACCAGTCGACCCGGGGACTTGCCGCCTTGTACTATGAAATGCTTCCTGCAGCCGGACAAGTAATGTGTTCGCACTTAAGTTTTCTCCTGCCAGAAGCCGCAGCTCGCAGAGCGACTGTTCGGTCGGCAGGAGTCAAGGCAGAAAGGGTGCCCGCATGAAAAATGGCTAACGACCCAAAGCATACACATAGTCCAAGCCTGCTTCCCGCCTCATCGACCGGCTGTCAAGCAGACGGCCGGCCGACTTCTACTTAACTTGCTAAGAAAGCTCTAAATCGGCTAAGTACTTGCTTTCCCGAAAGTGGCTAAGTACTTGACCCAGCCACAGTCCGCAGAGCGGCTGTTCGGCTGACAAGACGGCAACCGAGGGAAGGCGGCAAAGGAAAAAAGCCAAAGAGAGAAAGCAAGGAAAGATAGAACTCGGCAAAAATATTTACATATCAAAAGGCCCTTGGCCAACATCCAACAAGAGTTTGAAATACACCCCGCGTGTGGAATTGTGCAAAGTTAACGAAGTTTGTCGAGACTGATAAGCAGGTAAAAAACAAAGATAAAATGGCAGCCTAGGAAGCATCAGACGGGTTCGGTGGAACGGTGGAGTCAGTGGTGTCGATTGGTGGAGCGGACGGCTGGTCAGTTTCCGCTTGGCCGCCTTCAGTAGCAGCCGACTCGCTCGGGCATGGCTCGTTGCTGGAGGCGCGGTCGAGCTGAGGCTGGCCGTCCACTCCGACCGCTGGTGCCTCCTCTTCACCTTCCTCCTCCTCGTCGTCTTCTTCCTCGCCGCTGGAGTCGATCACCTCGGCCGAGTCCTCGCCGTCTTCTGGGTTCAGCCCGAACCACTCTGGTGGCGCCTCGGCGCCGTTCTCGGCCTGCTCCGGGATGAAGATGTGATGTCTACTACGCAACCTTCTTCTTTTAGACATTGTTGGGCCTCCAAGTGCAGAGGTTTGTAGGACAGTAGCAAATTTCCCTCAAGTGGATGACCTAAGGTTTATCAATCCGTGGGAGGCGTAGGATGAAGATGGTCTCTCTCAAGCAACCCTGCAACCAAATAACAAAGAGTCTCTTGTGTCCCCAACACACCCAATACAATGGTGAATTGTATAGGTGCACTAGTTCGGCGAAGAGATGGTGATACAAGTGCAATATGGATGGTAGATATAGGTTTTTGTAATCTGAAAATATAAAAACAGCAAGGTAACTAATGGTAAAAGTGAGTACAAACGGTATTGCAATGCATTGAAACAAGGCCTAGGGTTCATACTTTCACTAGTGCAAGTTCTCTCAACAATAATAACATAATTGGATCATATAACTATCCCTTAACATGCAACAAAGAGTCATTCCAAAGTCACTAATAGCGGAGAACAAACGAAAATATTATGGTAGGGTACGAAACCACCTCAAAGTTATTCTTTCTGATCGATCTATTCAAGAGTCCGTAGTAAAATAACATGAAGCTATTCTTTCCGTTCGATCTATCATAGAGTTCGTACTAGAATAACACCTTAAGACACAAATCAACCAAAACCCTAATGTCACCTCAAGTATCTGTGGGTATGATTATACGATATGCATCACACAATCTCAGATTCATCTATTCAACCAACACAAAGTACTTCAAAGAGTGCCCCAAAGTTTCTACCGGAGAGTCAAGACGAAAACGTGTGCCAACCCCTATGCATAGGTTCATGGGCGGAACCCGCAAGTTGATCACCAAAACATACATCAAGTGGATCACGTGATATCCCATTGTCACCACAGATAAGCACGGCAAGACATACATCGACTGTTCTCAAATCCTTAAAGACTCAATCCGATAAGATAACTTCAAAGGAAAACTCAATCCATTACAAGAGAGTAGAGGGGGAGAAACATCATAAGATCCAACTATAATAGCAAAGCTCGCGATACATCAAGATCGTATCACCTCAAGAACACGAGAGAGAGAGAGAGAGATCAAACACATAGCTACTGGTACATACCCTCAGCCCCGAGGGTGAACTACTCCCTCCTCGTCATGGAGACCGCCGGGATGATGAAGATGGCCACCGGTGAGGGATCCCCCCTCCGGCAGGGTGCCGGAACAGGGTCCCGATTGGTTTTTGGTGGCTACAGAGGCTTGCGGCGGCGGAACTCCCGATCTATTCTATTCCCCGGGGTTTTAGGGTATATTGGTATATATAGGAGTAAGAAATACGTCAGGGGAGCCACGAGGGGCCCACGAGGGTGGAGGGCGCGCCCAGGGTGGTGGGCGCCCCCCCTGCCTCGTGCCTTCCTCGTTGATTCCCTGACGTGCACTCGAAGTCCCCTGGATTACTTCTGTTCGAAAAATAACTTTCCGGAAGGTTTCATTCCGTTTGGACTCCGTTTGATATTCCTTTTCTGCAAAACACTGAAACAAGGGAAAAACAGAAACTGGCACTGGGCTCTTGGTTAATAGGTTAGTCCCAAAAATAATATAAAAGTGCATAATAAAGCCCATAAACATCCAAAACAGATAATATAATAGCATGGAACAATCAAAAATTATAGATACGTTGGAGACGTATCAGCATCCCCAAGCTTCATTCCTGCTCGCCCTCGAGTAGGTAAATGATAAAAACAAAATTTTTGATGTGGAATGCTACTTGGCATAATTTCAATGTAATTCTTCTTAATTGTGGTATGAATATTCAGATCCGAAAGATTCAAGATAAAAGTTCATATTGACATAAAAGTAATAATACTTCAAGCATACTAACTAAGCAATTATGTCCTCTCAAAATAACATGGCCAAAGAAAGTTCATCCCTACAAAATCATATAGTTTAGTCATGCTCCATTTTCGTCACACAAGAATGCTCTCATCATGCACAACCCCGATGACAGGCCAAGCAATTATTTCATACTTTAGTAATCTCAAACTTTTCAACCTTCACGCAATACATGAGCGCGAGCCATGGATATAGCACTATGGGTGGAATAGAATATGATGATGGGGGTTATGTGGAGAAGACAAAAAAGGAGAAAGTCTCACATCAACGAGGCTAATCAATGAAGACTCTCCCATTTAATAATTTCAGATCTTATTATTTTATTCAAACAGCAAGCAAAGCTAAAGAAAATAAAATGACGCTCCAAGCAAAACACATATCATGTGGTGAATAAAAATATAGCTCCAAGTAAAGTTACCGATGAACGAAGACGAAAGAGGGGATGCCATCCGGGGCATCCCCAAGCTTAGACGCTTGGTTATCCTTGAATATTACCTTGGGGTGCCTTGGGCATCCCCAAGCTTAGGCTCTTGCCACTCCTTATTCCATAGTCCATTGAATCTTTGCCCAAAACTTGAAAACTTCACAACACAAAACTTAACAGAAAACGCATAAGCTCCGTTAGCGAAAGAAAACAAAACACCACTTCAAGGTACTGTAATTAACTCATTCTTTATTTATATTGGTGTTAAACCTACTGTATTCCAACTTCTGTATGGTTTATAAACTATTTTACTAGCCATAGATTCATCAAAATAAGCAAACAACACACGAAAAACAGAATCTGTCAAAAACAGAACAGTCTGTAGTAATCTGTAACTAACGCAAGCTTCTGGAACTCAAAAAATTCAGCAAAAATAGGAAAACCTAGAAAATTTGTTTATTGATCTGCTGCAATTGGAATCAATATTTTATCACGTTCTGGTGATTTTTAACAATTGTTTTCGTGAACAGAAAGTTTCTGGAATTTTCAGCAAGATCAAATAACTATCATCCAAGAAGATCCTATATGTCTTACTTGGCACAAACACTAATTAAAACATAAAACCACATCTAACCAGAGGCTAGATGATTTAATTATTACTAAACAGAACTAAAAAGCAAGAAACAAAAACAAAATTGGGTTGCCTCCCAACAGGCGCTAACGTTTAACGCCCCTAGCTAGGCATGATGATTTCAATGATGCTCACATAAAAGATAAGAATTGAAACATAAATAGAGCATCATGAAGAATATGGCTAGCACATTTAAGTCTAACCCACTTCCTATGCATTGGGATTTTGTGAGCAAACAACTTATGGGAACAATAATCAACTAGCATAGGAAGGCAAAACAAGCATAACTTCAAAACTTTAAGCACATAGAGAGGAAACTTGATATTATTGCAATTTCTACAAGCATATGTTCCTCCCTCATAATAATTTTCAGTAGCATCATGAATAAATTCAACAATATAACCAGCACCTAAAGCATTCTTTTCATGATCTACAAGCATTGAAAATTTAGTACTCTCCACATAAGCAAAATTCTTCTCATTCGGAATAGTGGGAGTATCATAAGAGATTTGAATACTATAAATTGTTTCCACATTAAAATAGTAATGTTCAGAAAAAAGGGTAATCATAATCATGACAAGTTTTATAAATATAATCATCACTACTTTTTATAGCATAAGTTTCATCACAATAATCATCATAAGTAGCAACTTTGTTCTCATCATAATCAGTTGAAACCTCTTCCGAAATAGTGGATACATCACTAAATAAAGTCATGACCTCTCCATATCCACTTTCATAAATATTATAAGATTCAACATCCTCCAAAATAGTGGGATCATTACTTCCTAAAGTTGACACTCTTCCAAACCCACTTTCATCAATATAATCATCATAAGTAGGAGGCATGCTATCATCATTATAAATTTGCATATCAAAACTAGGGAGACTAAAAATATCACCTTCATTAAACGTAGCCTCCCCAATCTTGGGACAAACATTAATTGCAGCAAATATATTCTCAAAAACATCATCTTCATCAAACATAGAATCCCCAAGCTTGGGCCTTTTCATATCATAAGCATAATCACTCTCATCATTAATAGTACGGATAACACCAATGGTATAGCAATTATCATATTCTTCCAAGCAAGTGCCAAAAAGATTTCAAGATCATAAGAAGTATCATTATCTTCCCAATCATAAGCATTACAACAAGCAATAGGCATAACGAGATCATCATCAAGTGCATCATCTTCCACAATTATTTTTGATTCATTTTCATGAGGCACAACAATAATAGGAGCAACATTATTTGGGAGAGATATATTTTTACCTCTCTTCCTTTTCCTTTTCTTCTTCTTCACCACATCATGTGTGGGTTCAATCCTCTTTTTGAGGCTCCTTATTAATGAAATTGGTTGAATAGAAGGCTCCTCCTCGTTACCTGATTCATCATAAGAAATAATAGGAGGATATTGGGAAGTCTCTTCCCTTTCATTAGTATTCTCTTCATCTTCTATTTGTTTCCTTTTCTTCATGTAATTGGCAATATAAGGATTTTCAATGCAATTCACCGCACAATACATATAAATTTCCTCTAGATCAAAACCAAGAAGTTTGTCACGGGCAAATACTGGAAGATAGTTAGTTATACGTTTCATTTCTTCATAACCCATAAGCAAACTAAGTTCATTATGATGTGCAAGGGAAATCAAGTCATCACAATTTTTGGAAACGATTAGATCATGAAACAATTTGCATCGGATATTTAAATGACCATGTTCATTGCAAAGTTCACAAGTACGGCCAAGAAAATTTAAATTTTCAGCACAAAAATCTAGCCTTTCTTGCAACAATTTAGTTTCTAAATGCTTATGCCTCTTGCAATATCTATCCTCCCTATTTGGTGTGTACTTTCAAACCCAATGCGCTCCACAAAAATTGACATGTTTATAGGAGACATTTTCATCATTACTAGTGCAATCATCATTAGTGCTATGGATATTCAAAGAGTTCATACTAACAACATTGCAATTCATGCTCGTCATTCAAAGATTTAGTGCCAAACATTTTAATGCATTCTTCTTCTAACACTTTGGCGCAATTTTCCTTTCCATCATACTCACGAAAGATATTAAAAAGATGAAGCGTATGAGACAAACTCAATTCCATTTTTTGTAGTTTTCTTTTATAAACTAAACTAGTGATAAAACAAGAAACTAAAAGATTCGATTGCAAGACCTAAAGATATACCTCCAAGCACTCACCTCCCCGGCAACGGCGCCAGAAACTGCTTGATGTCTACTACGCAACCTTCTTCTTGTAGACGTTGTTGGTCCTCCAAGGTGCAGAGGTTTGTAGGACAGTAGCAAATTTCCCTCAAGTGGATGACCTAAGGTTTATCAATCCGTGGGAGGCGTAGGATGAAGATGGTCTCTCTCAAGCAACCCTGCAACCAAATAACAAAGAGTCTCTTGTGTCCCCAACACACTCAATACAATGGTGAATTGTATAGGTGCACTAGTTCGACGAAGAGATGGTGATACAAGTGCAATATGGATGGTAGATATAGGTTTTTGTAATCTGAAAATATAAAAACAGCAAGGTAAATAATGGTAAAAGTGAGCACAAACGGTATTGCAATGCGTTGAAACAAGGTCTAGGGTTCATACTTTCAGTAGTGCAAGTTATCTCAACAATAATACCATTATTGGGTCATATAACTATCCCTCAACATGCAACAAAGAGTCACTCCAAAGTCACTAATAGCGGAGAACAAACGAAAAGTTATGGTAGGGTACGAAACCACCTCATAGTTATTCTTTCTGATCAATCTATTCAAGAGTCCGTAGTAAAATAACATGAAGCTATTCTTTCCGTTCGATCTATCATAGAGTTCGTACTAGAATAACACCTTAAGACACAAATCAACCAAAACCCTAATGTCACCTAGATACTCCAATGTCACCTCAAGTATCCGTGGGTATGATTATACGATATGCATCACACAATCTCAGATTCATCTATTCAACCAACACAAAGTACTTCAAAGAGTGCCCCAAAGTTTCTACCGGAGAGTCAAGACGAAAACGTGTGCAAACCCCTATGCATAGGTTCATGGGCGGAACCCGCAAGTTGATCACCAAAACATACATCAAGTGGATCACGTGATATCCCATTGTCACCACAGATAAGCACGGCAAGACATACATCGAGTGTTCTCAAATCCTTAAAGACTCAATCCGATAAGGTAATTTCAAAGGGAAAACTCAATCCATTACAAGAGAGTAGAGGGGGAGAAACATCATAAGATCCAACTATAATAGCAAAGCTCGCGATACATCAAGATCGTATCACCTCAAGAACACGAGAGAGAGAGAGAGAGAGAGAGAGAGAGAGAGAGATCAAACACATAGATACTGGTACATACCCTCAGCCCCGAGGGTGAACTACTCCCTCCTCGTCATGGAGAGCGCCGGGATGATGAAGATGGCCACCGGTGAGGGATCCCCCCTTCCGGCAGGGTGCCAAAACAGGGTCCCGATTGGTTTTTGGTGGCTACAGAGGCTTGCGGCGGCGGAACTCCCGATCTATTCTGTTCCCCGATGGTTTTAGGGTATATCGGTATATATAGGAGGAAGAAATACATCAGGGGAGCCACGAGGGGCCCACGAGGGTGGAGGGCGGGCCCAGGGGGTGGGCGCGCCCCCCTGCCTCGTGCCTTCCTCGTTGATTCCCTGACGTGCACTCCAAGTCCCCTGGATTACTTCCATTCCAAAAATAACTTTCCGGAAGGTTTCATTCCGTTTGGACTCCGTTTGATATTCCTTTTCTGCGAAACACTGAAACAAGGGAAAAACAGAAACTGGCACTGGGCTCTGGGTTAATAGGTTAGTCCCAAAAATAATATAAAAGTGCATAATAAAGCCCATAAACATCCAAAACAGATAATATAATAGCATGGAACAATCAAAAATTATAGATACGTTGGAGACGTATCAAGATGCTGGTGTTGGTGTACTCGGCGATTACCGCCGCTCGCTTGACAAGATCATCCTCCACCGCCGCCAGCTCCTCCTGGGCCTCCAGTCGAAACGTGGTCAACTGGGCTAGATTTAGCCCAGGGTAGCACGCCTTGACGAACTCTAAGGCCCGACGTGCTCCAGCCCGGTCCGAGGAGCCCTTCCAGGCCTCAAGACGGCCGGCCGCCACCTCCAGCCAGTCGGCAGTCTGACTGGGAGTGCGCGGTGCCGGCATGTCCGGCCACAGGGCGGCGATCGCCTGGGCGCCGACACATTGAAGACGGCGCAGCATCCGATGAGCCGACTAGAGACGGGCCTGGATGCTGAGAAGCTGCTCGCTATGGGTTCGGGGGGCGTCGGCAGCAATCTCCGCACCTTCCGCCCTCCACCCTTCGCGATCGGCCTCGATGGCCCGATTGGCAGCAACGGAGTGACCGGGGAAGAAGTCTGCTCAAACAGAAGAAAAAAGCCAAAGTTAGGAACAAGAAGCCGGCCTGATCAGAGGTCGGTGGCTCGAAGAAGAATAAAGAGGGAGGCACACCATCAACCATGTCTTGAATCTCACCGAAGTCGGCAGTCAGCATCGCTCCTTGTCGGTCCAGGCGGAGCGTTCAGTCTCAAACTCAGCTAGGAGACTGGCCTCCTTGTCCTCCGCCTCCTTCTGGGCCTTCTTGAGAAGCTCCGCCTGCTCCGCTAGTTGCGTGACCAGCCGGTCACGCTCTTCGGTCAGCTTGCTGCAGTCCGTCTCCTTGGCGCGAAGCGCGGCGTTGGCTTCGCCCAGCTGCTGCTGCAGGGCGGCGTTGGCCTCTGCAAAAGTAGAAAAAGAAAAGGACATCAACAATCAACAAAAAGAGATATGGTTGCCAGGAAGATCCGGCCCGACTGCTCAGCAGTCGACCCGAATCTCGGGGACTACAGCCCGCGGGTGCGCCAGCGCGCCCCCGCAGAGAAAGAAGTCATCAATATCAACGAAAAGAAGAACAGTCGATGGGGAGATCCGGCCCGACTGCTCAGCAGTCGGCCCGAATCTCGGGGACTATAGCCTGCGGGTGCGCCAGCGCGCCCCCGTAGAGAAAGAAACAAAGACTTACTCCGACTTTCCGACAAGTCGGCGGTCCGTTGAGTTAGCTCCTGGATCTTGGAGTTGAAGACGGTCACACGGAGGTTGTGATAATCCTGCAATGAAGATATCAGATAATGTTAGTACTCGGAGCTTGCCAATTAAAGTTCCGAGTCGCCGGCCCGAAACTCGGGGACTACACCCAGTGGGTGCGCTGGCGCGCCCCCACGGAGAAGCATAAAAATCTAAGAAGCAAGAAATATACCCGGACGGCGGCTCGCGACTCCAAGAACGCATTGTTGCAACGCTTAAGAGCATCGGCCTCGGCCTGAAGCTTGGCTTGGACGTCTAGGATCGCCGTGTTCAAAGGGCCTATCCCGCCTCCCCGCACCCACCCAGTGGGCGTGGCGCTGGTCGCCTTGGCGTCCGAGATTGAAGAGCTCGCGGCGGCGGTCTCCTGCGGGCGTGGCGCCGAAGCCGCCGTTGCGAGCCGGCGACGCGTCGGGGTGCGGACCTCAGGAGTTGGGTCCGTCGCCATCTCGTCCCCGGCTGGCGGCGCCGGTGGATCAGCCGGCTGTTTGTCTAGCGCCTCCTCAGAAGGCGGCGGCGGGGGCACGATTACGTCCGGCATAATGACATCGCCGCCGTCCCTCTCCATGGCCCGGTGCTCGTCGCCGGCTCCCCCAGTCGGCGCCACGAATTCTGGTGGCGGCGGCAGGGAGTTCAGGGGAGTGAAGAATATCGCCGACTGACGGCGCGCGGCTTCCTCGGCCTGCTTCTTCGCCGCAGCAGCAGCCTCGACCTCCGCCAGCTCCTTCAAAGTGGCGGCCTCCGCCTTGTCCGCCTTCGCCTTCTCCAGGCGGGCGGCCTCTTGCTCCTCGCGCGCCTCCCGCGCGTTTCGCTCCGTCGCCTCCCGGAGGTCGGCGACCGGATCGATCCGCCGGGTGTTGGATGAGGTCTCCGCCGACCCAACGATGGAGGCGGCGGCCGACTTTTCAAGAGAGAGCGGAGCCCTAAAATCAAGAAATAGAGCAGAGGAAATTCAGAAAGAATCTACAAAGAAAGAAGAAAAACGTAAGAAAGGATACTTACGCCGACACCATGGGAGGCGCCTTTGGGAGCTTCTGAAATTTGGCCGCCTTCGCGGTGGCCTCATTCCGCCGGGTCGCGGCGGTCGGGTTCTTGGCCTTCTTCGGCACGCTGCCGAACAAGGTGGCGCCCTGTTTTCACTTCCGCATGCCGCCTCGAGCAGTCGGCTCGGTGAAGGGGCCCGCGTCCGTCTTGCCCGCGCCTCGTGAAGGGCGCAGCTCGTCTTCCTCATCGTCGTCGTCGGGACAGGTCTCGATGCGCCTTCCTCGGAACCTCCGGCTCCATAGACGCCGCCTGTTGCGGTGTCCTCCAAGGCGGCCGCCCCCAAGTCGGGGTCGTCCACGTCGCTCACGGCCCGGTCCGGTGCGTAGTCACCACCCGGCCCCACGACAGCAGCCGTCGCCGGAGACATGTATATTTGCATCCCAAAGTTCGACTGCTCAAGACCACCAGGCGGAATCAAGACAAAGTATTAAAGAAAGGAGAGGATGAAAGACTTACGGCGGGTGGCGGGTCCGCGCGAGAGTACGGCGGCTTGCCGAACTGCCAGGACCCCTCCAGCTTGAAGCCGGAGATTTCCTTCACCAAGTTGGCCACCTCGGCAGCCGGCATCTCCTTGGTGCTCAGCCGGCATGGGTCGCGATGCCCGCTCATCCGGCTGATCAGGTGAGGCCGGCCTTAGAGCGGGAGAACCCGGCGCGCGACGAAGGCAACCAACAAGTCGGTCGCCTTGAGGCCCTCGGTGTTGGTCAGCTCCCGAAGTCGTTGGATGGCGGCGGCGCCGTCTTCCGACACCGGCTTCGGCTTGTAGCCCCAGCTGGCCCGAGGCTCAGCCGGCGGGCTGGCTACGGAAGCCGGCAGGTTGAGGAAGTCGACGGCCGGGTCCACGTTCTCCACGTAGAAGTAAGATTGCTGCCACATCTTAACCGACTGTGGCAGCTTGATGGTGGGGAAGGCGTTCTTCGACGACCGCCGGCGAACTGCGATGAAGGCACCGCACTGGGCAGCCACCTCCCGGACGGAGGTGCCCAGCTTGGTGTAGAAAAACGCCCCGCACAGCTTGATGGTGGGGAGGATGCCGAGATAGCCTTCGCACATCGTGACAAAGGCGGCCAGGAGCATCACCGTGTTGGGCGTAAGGTGATGAGGCTGGAGGTGGTAGAACTCGAGGAACGAGCGGAGGAAGCCGCTCGCCAGCAGGCCAAAGCCGCGGATGAAGTGCGAGCGGAAGACGACCCGCTCGCCCTCCCCCGGTGCCGGCGAGATCTCTCCCTCCGGCGGCACGCGCGCCTTCACGAAGCCCGCGCCGGGGAGACGCCGCGTGTCGCGGAGGAAAGCGATGTGGTCTTCATGGACATTCGACCCGTCCCAGTTCCCTCCATGCTTGCGCGCCATAGAGGGCTCGATGAAGAGAACGGCGCGGCAGGAGAGCTGAGATTGGGGTGGGGCCAAGAGGGCTCGGAGACGAGCAGTGGCGGCGCTCCGGCAGAGCTCGGGGGCGCTGCGACTAGAGGATGAAGGAGGGAAAATGGGGTGGAGGGGCGCGCGTGCTTCGCCGCTCCCTCCCCTCTCCCTACTTATAGCCTACGGGCTATGAAGCCGAGGGGGCGAGCGTGGGATCGTGGGATTAACTGTGCCATGAACCCACGCTCCCGCCTTTACCGCGCGAGTTACTGCGCGCAGTAAGTCCGCGGGGAAACCCAACCGTCCGCCTCGGCCGCAGCGGATCCGCTTGCATGCCGAGGCCCGGTGGTGGCGGGCCCAGCCTGCAGTCGCGTCCCATCACGAACGTGGGCTGGCAGGCTGACCCGGCTGGCTGGCGCCATGTGGCACGCCCACGACGGGCGGCGGGCCTAGAGGCTTAGCTAATGCGCCACCTGGTTCCCGCCGATGCATTCGAAATTCGAGAAAGATCCGACTGGACGTACCCGACTCCTCCCGACCGGCTTCCCAGGAGTCGGATGAAGCTTCCTTCGGAGCACCCGGAGGAGGAAGCTGTTGAGGCTCCTCGGCTCCGCAGCCGCGGCACCTCACCAGCTTCGGGGACTACTATCGGAGTAATGGGCCACGGGTAGCCTAACCCGAGCCCCAGAACCTTTCAAGACATCGGGGCCGGCTGTGCCCCTCAAGACGTCAAGATAGATCTCCGCCTTCTGTCGGCCGGCTGGCCGAAAGGCCGACTGCCAGAAGGCAGCCATGCTCAGGAATGCGGCTCCAAGACGGGCCGACTCCTAGCAGGCGGCCTCCAGAGAGGCCGGCTCCTAGCAGTCGGCCCATGGCGCCCTCAAAGTCTGCGCCCCCAATAAGGAGACAAGACAGGGTATGGCTGCAGTATAGCCCATCACCCCCGTATCCAGGGCCAGGCGTGGCCACAGTACTCCGTATAGGCGGAGATCTCCGCCCGGCGTGACACTGTTGCCGTTCCGCCCCTGACATCACTCCTGTCAGGCGATGCCCTGTTCCCACGACCGTCTGTCGGTACGGCCCAAAGACGGCGGGCCCTACCATTCAGCGAGAGCCCGGAAGACGGCAGGAGCCTCACCAGTCGGACCCAAGGGAGGCCGGCCCCCAGCAGTCGGCCCGCCCCTTCCTCGGGGCCCACGCGCCATTAACCAGATAAGACGCGGAGTGGTGATACGTCTCCAACGTATCTATAATTTTTTATTGCTCCATGCTATATTATCTTCTGTTTTGGACATTATTGGGCTTTATTATTCACTTTTATATTATTTTTGGGACTAACCTATTAACCGGAGGCCCAGCCCAGAATTGCTATTTTTTGCCTATTTCAGAGTTTCGCAGAAAAAGAATATCAAACGGAGTCCAAACAGAATGAAACCTTCGGGAACGTGATTTTCGGAACGAACATGATCCAGAGGACTTGGACCCTACGTCAAGAAATCAAAGAGGAAGCCATGAGGTAGGGGGGGCGCCTACCCCCTGGGCGCGCCATCCACCCCCGTGGGCCCCACATTGCTCCACCGACGTACTCCTTCCTCCTATATATACCTACGTACCCCCAAACGATCAGATACGGAGCCAAAAACCTAATTCCACCACCGCAACCTTCTGTACCCACGAGATCCCATCTTGGGGCCTGTTCCGGAGCTCCGCCGGAGGGGGCACCTGTCACGGAGGGCTTCTACATCAACACCATAGCCTCTCCGATGAAGTGTGAGTAGTTTACCTCAGACCTTCGGGTCCATAGTTATTAGCTAGATGGCTTCTTCTCTCTTTTTGGATCTCAATACAATGTTCTCCCCCTCTCTCGTGGAGATCTATTCGATGTAATCTTCTTTTGCGGTGTGTTTGTTGAGACCGATGAATTGTGGGTTTATGATCAAGTTTATCTATGAACAATATTCGAATCTTCTGAATTCTTTTATGTATGATTGGTTATCTTTGCAAGTCTCTTCGAATTATCAGTTTGGTTTGGCCTACTAGATTGATCTTTCTTGCAATGGGAGAAGTGCTTAGCTTTGGGTTCAATCTTGCGGTGTCCTTTCCCAGTGACAGTAAAGGCAGCAAGGCACATATTGTATTGTTGCCATCGAGGATAACAAGATGGGGTTTTTATCATATTGCATGAATTTATCCCTCTACATCATGTCATCTTGCTTAAGGTGTTACTCTGTTCTTATGAACTTAATACTCTAGATGCATGCTGGATAGCGGTCGATGTGCGGAGTAATAGTAGTAGATGCAGGCAGGAGTCGGTCTACTTGTCTCGGACGTGATGCCTATATACATGATCATACCTAGATATTCTCATAACCTTTCTCAATTCTGTCAATTGCTCAACAGTAATTTGTTCACCCACCGTAAAATACTTATGCTCTTGAGAGAAGCCACTAGTGAAACCTATGGCCCCCGGGTCTATCTTCATCATATTAATCTTCCAACACTTCGTTATTTCCGTTGCTCTTTATTTTGCTTTTATTTTACTTTGCATCTTTATCATAAAAATACCAAAAATATTATCCTATCAGATCTCACTCTCGTAAGTGACCGTGTAGGGATTGACAACCCCTTATCGCGTTGGTTGCGAGGATTTATTTGTTTGTGTAGGTGCGAGGGACTCGCGTGTAGCCTCCTACTGGATTGATACCTTGGTTCTCAAAAACTGAGGGAAATACTTACGCTACTGTGCTGCATCACTCTTTCCTCTTCAAGGGAAAACCAACGCAGTGCTCAAGAGGTAGCAAGAAGGATTTCTGGCGCCATTGCCGGGGACGTCTACGCAAAAGTCAACATACCAAGTACTCATCACAAACCCTTATCTCCCGCATTACATTATTTGCCATTTGCCTCTCGTTTTCCTCTCCCCCACTTCACCCTTGCCGTTTTATTCGCCCTCTTTTTTCCGTTTGCCTCTTTTCGCTCGTCTTTCTTTCGCCATGTCTGAATCTGAGGAGGTTATCGCTAATGAAGGCAATAATAACAACTTGGGAAATTTTGATGCTTTCGATGATCCTCTTGAGGAACCTACCATCTTGCATACCAAAAAGTTTCGAATCGGTAGTGGCAATATTATTGGGAAAGGAGTTATTCAAGATTTCTTTACTTGTGCTGGCGCTTTGCCCATTATGGGTGTCTCTACTCTTCATAAAACTAGTAGCCTTGCGGATGCAATATCTTTGCTTGTATTTGAACTTGAAAGGCAATTTCTTCATATGCATCCTTGCATACAAAGAATATTCCTAGAATTTTCTAATATTGAGCATTCTTCTGTTAAGCGTGCCGCCACTATCTTTTTGGCTCATGAATTTAGATTTATAATGAAAGAGGCTAGAGAAATCTTTGCGCATTATAGGGTAGATGCTAGTCATCCTCCCATAGAAGCTATCCTTTTTAATCAAGAAGACATAATGCGTTTACAATCTTTGGATCATGTTGCTTATAATGAAAATCTTAGGAAAAAGGTTCCAGCTGATGTTCTAGTTGATAGAATTTCCGAGCTTAATGATGATTTTTCTATTCAGAATAATGGATTAGGTTTTTCTCGTGAACGAAGGCTTGTGACTTTTTGCCAAACGAATGCTTGTAATGATGAATTGGTTGTGCAATACAAAGGGCCAAGGGAGGAACCCATACCTCCCGAGATTGATCTTGGGGACTTTTGTCCCATTAAATTTAGCCCTTTTGATTATTTTTGCTTGCCTCAAAGAAAACTTGCTGTTGAACATAGAGAATATGAGAAATGTTTTCATGACTTGCCGTACCATTATTATGGCAATACCTAGAACTATCCTTGCTTCTATGCCTAGCTACGGGCGTTAAACGATAGCGCTTGTTGGGAGGCAACCCAATTTTTTTTTTATTTTTTTTTTGCTTTTTGCTTCTGTTTAGGAATAAATATTTGATCTAGCCTCTGGTTAGATGTGTTTTTATGTTTTAATTAGTGTTTGTGCCAAGTTAAACCTATAGGATCTTCTTGGATGATAGTTATTTGATCTTGCAGAAAATTCCAGAAACTTTATGTTCACGAAAACAATTGTTAAAAATCAGAAGAACGTGATACATATTGATTCCAATTGCTGATGATCAATAAACAAATTGTCTAGGTCGTCCTATTTTTGCTGATTTTTTGGAGTTCCAGAAGTTTGCGTTAGTTACAAATTACTACAGACTGTTCTGTTTTTCACAGATTCTGTTTTTCGTGTGTTGTTTGCTTATTTTGATGAATCTATGGCTAGTAAAAGAGTTTATAAACCATAGAGAAGTTGTAATACAGTAGGTTTAACACCAATATAAATAAAGAATGAGTTCATTACAGTACCTTGAAGTGGTCTTTTGTTTTCTTTCGCTAACGGAGCTCACGAGATTTTCTGTTAAGTTTTGTGTTGTGAAGTTTTCAAGTTTTGGGTGAAAGATTTGATGGATTATGGAACAAGGAGTGGTAAGAGCCTAAGCTTGGGGATGCCCATGGCACCCCCAAGATAATCTAAGGACACCAAAAAGTCAAAGCTTGGGGATGCCCCGTAAGGCATCCCCTCTTTCGTCTACTTCCATCGGTAACTTTACTTGGAGCTATATTTTTATTCACCACATGATATGTGTTTTGCTTGGAGCGTCTTGTATGATTTGAGTCTTTTATTTTTAGTTTACCACAATCATCCTTTCTGTACATACCTTTTGAGAGAGACACACATCATTCAGAAATTCTTAGAATACTCTATGTGCTTCACTTATATCTTTTGAGTTATATAGTTTTTGCTCTAGTACTTCACTTATATCTTTTAGAGCACGGTGGTGGATTTGTTTTATAGAAACTACTGATCTCTCATCCTTCACTGAGATTATTTTGAGAGTCTTAAATAGCATGGTAATTTGCTAAAATAATTCTAATATGCTAGGTATTCAAGATTAGTAAAAACTTTCTTATGAGTGTTTTGAATACTAAGAGAAGTTTGATGCTTGATGATTGTTTTGAGATATGGAGGTAGTGATATTAAAGTTGTGCTAGTTGAGTAGTTGTGAATTTGAGAAATACTTGTGTTGAAGTTTGCAAGTCCCGTAGCATGCACGTATGGTAAACGTTATGTAACAAATTTGAAACATGAGGTGTTCTTTGATTGTCCTCCTTATGAGTGGCGGTCGGGGACGAGCGATGGTCTTTTCCTACCAATCTATCCCTCTAGGAGCATGCGCGTAGTGCTTGGTTTTTTATGACTTGTAGATTTTTGCAATAAGTATGTGAGTTCTTTATGACTAATGTTGAGTCCATGGATTATACGCACTCTCACCTTTCCACCATTGCTAGCCTCTTCGGTACCGTGCATTGCCCTTTCTCACATCGAGAGTTGGTGCAAACTTCACCGGTGCATCCAAACCCCGTGATATGATACGCTCTTTCACACATAAACCTCTTTATATCTTCCTCAAAACAGCCACCATACCTACCTATTATGGCATTTCCATAGCCATTCCGAGATATATTGCCATGCAACTTTCCACCACTCCGTTTATCATGACACGTTCATCATTGTCATATTGCTTTGCATGATCATGTAGTTGACATAGTATTTGTGGCAAAGCCACCGTTTATAATTCTTTCATACATGTCACTCTTAGTTCATTGCATATCCCGGTACACCGCCGGAGGCATTCATATAGAGTCATACTTTGTTCTAGTATCGAGTTGTAATCATTGAGTTGTAAATAAATAGAAGTGTGATGATCATCATTTTCTAGAGCATTGTCCCAAGTGAGGAATGAAAAAAAGAGAAATGCCATAAAAAAAGAGAAGGCCCAAAAAAATGAGAGAAAAAGAGAGAAGGGACAATGTTACTATCCTTTTACCACATTTGTGCTTCAAAGTAGCACCATAATCTTCATGATAGAGAGTCTCTTGTTCTGTCACTTTCATATACTAGTGGGGATTTTTCATTATAGAACTTGGCTTGTATATTCCAACAATGGGCCTCCTGAAGTGCCCTAGGTCTTCGTGAGCAAGCAAGTTGGATGCACACCCACTTAGTTTCTTTTGTTGAGCTTTCATATATTTATAGCTCTAGTGCATCCGTTGCATGGCAATCCCTACTCCTTGCATTAACATCAATCGATGGGCATCTCCATAGCTCATTGATTAGCCTCGTTGATGTGAGACTTTCTCCTTTTTTGTCTTCTCCACATAACCCCCATCATCATATTCTATTCCACCCATAGTGCTATATCCATGGCTCGCGCTCATGTATTGCGTGAAGGTTGAAAAGTTTGAGATTACTAAAGTATGAAATAATTGCTTGGCCTGCCATCGGGGTTGTGCATGATGAGAGCATTCTTGTGTGACGAAAATGGAGCATGACTAAACTATATGATTTTGTAGGGATCAACTTTCTTTGGCCATGTTATTTTGAGAGGACATAATTGCTTAGTTAGTATGCTTGAAGTAGTATTATTTTTATGTCAATATGAACTTTTATCTTGAATCTTTCGGATCTGAATATTCATACCACAATTAAGAAGAATTACATTGAAATTATGCCAAGTAGCATTCCGCATCAAAAATTCTGTTTTTATCATTTACCTACTCGAGGACGAGCAGGAATTAAGCTTGGGGATGCTTGATACGTCTCCAACATATCTATAATTTTTTATTGCTCCATGCTATATTATCTTCTGTTTTGGACATTATTGGGCTTTATTATTCACTTTTATATTATTTTTGGGACTAACCTACTAACCGGAGGCCCAGCCCAGAATTGCTGTTTTTTTGCCTATTTCAGAGTTTCGCAGAAAAAGAATATCAAACGGAGTCCAAACGGAATGAAACCTTCGGGGCGTGATTCGGAACGAACATGATCCAGAGGACTTGGACCCTACGTCAAGAAATCAAAGAGGAAGCCACGAGGTAGGGGGCGCGCCTACCCCCCTGGACGCGCCCTCCACCCTCGTGGGCCCCACATTGCTCCACCGACGTACTCCTTCCTCCTATATATACCAACGTACCCCCAAACGATCAGATACGGAGCCAAAAACCTAATTCCACCGCCGCAACCTTCTGTACCCACGAGATCCCATCTTGGGGCCTGTTCCGGAGCTCCGCCGGAGGGGGCATCCGTCACGGAGGGCTTCTACATCAACACCATAGCCTCTCCGATGAAGTGTGAGTAGTTTACCTTAGAGGTCCATAGTTATTAGCTAGATGGCTTCTTCTCTCTTTTTGGATCTCAATACAATGTTCTCCCCCTCTCTCGTGGAGATCTATTCGATGTAATCTTCTTTTGCGGTGTGTTTGTTGAGACCGATGAATTGTGGGTTTATGATCAAGTTTATCTATGAACAATATTTGAATCTTCTGAATTCATTGGTTATCTTTGCAAGTCTCTTCGAATTATCAGTTTGGTTTGGCCTACTAGATTGATCTTTCTTGCAATGGGAGAAGTGCTTAGCTTTGGGTTCAATCTTGCGGTGTCCTTTCCCAGTGACAGTAGGGGCAGCAAGGCACGTATTGTATTGTTGCCAATGAGGATAACAAGATGGGGTTTTTATCATGTTGCATGAATTTATCCCTCTACATCATGTCATCTTGCTTAAGGCGTTACTCTGTTCTTATGAACTTAATACTCTAGATGCATGCTGGATAGCGGTCGATTGTGGAGTAATAGTAGTAGATGCAGGCAGGAGTCGGTCTACTTGTCTCGGACATGATGCCTATATACATGATCATACCTAGATATTCTCATAACTATGCTCAATTCTGTCAATTGCTCAACAGTAATTTGTTCACCCACCGTAAAATACTTATGTTCTTGAGAGAAGCCACTAGTGAAACCTATGGCCCCCAGGCGGCGGGCCCCAGCAGTCGGTGGAGAAGCCGGTGATCAGAGAGACTGACAGTCAGGTCCCACACCCGGCCAGATTACCGTTGTACCCCTGGGGGGTAGGCCTATATAAACCCCCCAGGGCACCCATGCAAAGGGTTCGAACCTGTTAGAATTAGACTCAGACCAAGGGGGAGAAGAGAGCAAGCCTTGCCTTCTTCCACCTCTAGTATACAGCTCGAGGAGCACCATTTGTACTCACTAGTGCCTTAGAGATCATGCGGAGACCCCGCAGAGCAAGACTAGGGGCCGGTGTTATCTCCTAGGAGAGCCCCGAACCTGGGTAAAGTGCGCCGGCGTTCGTGTCTACGCCTCATCCCGCTTACAGGCACCGGCGACGTTCTACTCGCTCCCACCATGATAAGCCATCCATTGGCATATGTCGCACCCAACCCCCGACAATGAAAATATGGTAAATCATAAAAGTTCTTGCATGTACATACTATGAAAATACTTGGATTATAGGAAGTACAAGACCTTTTTAGTCATTAGAGGCGAGATCTACTGCTCTTGACGTGGATTTGGGTTGGCCAGCAACTGTAGTAGAGAAGTAACTCATGGAAGAAGAAAGCATCGTAATTATCCTTATTTTTTCTTTGTTTTTCATTAATTTAAGATTGTCCAACCATCATGCCTCAAGACCTCAAGACCCGGTAGTAAAGCTGATCGGTTGAATTTTTTTTATCTTTGAAACCGATTTTGTGGTTAAATATGTGACGCCCCCGATTTGACCGTACACTAATCATGCACGCAAATGTGTACGATCAAGATCAGGGACTCACGGAAAGATATCACAACACAACTCTAAAACATAAATAAGTCATACAAGCATCATAATACAAGCCAGGGGCCTCGAGGGCTCGAATACAAGTGCTCGATCATAGACGAGTCAGCGGAAGCAACAATATCTGAGTACAGACATAAGTTAAACAAGTTTGCCTTAAGAAGGCTAGCACAAAAGTAGCAACGATCGAAAAGGCAAGGCCTCCTGCCTGGGACCTCCTAACTACTCCTCGAAGCCGAACTCCATGTAGAATCATCCTCGGGATCTCTAGCTCCTGGACTCCAGCATCTGGTTGCGACAATCAGGTATAGGAAGGGGAAAAGAGGGAGAAAAGCAACCGTGAGTACTCATCCAAAGTACTCGCAAGCAAGGAGCTACACTACATATGCATGGATATATGTGTAAATGGCCATATCAGTGGACTGAACTGCAGAATGCCAGAATAAGAGGGGGATAGCTAGTCCTGTCGAAGACTACGCTTCTGGCCATCTCCATCTTGCAGCATGTAGAAGAGAGTAGATTGAAGTCCTCCAAGTAGCATCGTATAGCATAATCCTACCCGGCGATCCCCTCCTCGTCGCCCTGTTAGAGAGCGATCACCGGGTTGTATCTGGCACTTGGAAGGGTGTATTTTATTCAGTATCCAGTTCTAGTTGTCATAAGGTCAAGGTACAACTCCGGGTCGTCCTTTTACCGAGGGACACGGCTATTCGAATAGATAAACTTCCCTGCAGGGGTGCACCACATAACCCAACACGCTCGATCCCATTTGGCCGGACACACTTTTCTGGGTCATGCCCGGCCTCGGAAGATCAACACGTCGCAGCCCCACCTAGGCTCAACAGAGAGGTCAGCACGCCGGTCTAAACCTATGCGCGCAGGGGTCTGGGCCCATCGCCCTATGCACACCTGCACGTTGCGTACGCGGCCGGAAGCAGACCTAGCCCCCTTAATACAAGCGCGAGCTTACGGTCCAATGCGGCGCGCGCCACTCAGTCGCTGACGTCAAAAGAGCTTCGGCTGATACCACGACGTCGGGATACCCATAACTACTCCCGCGTAGATGGTTAGTGCGTATAGACCAAATGGCCAGACTCAGATCAAATACCAAGATCTCGTTAAGCGTGTTAAGTATCCGCGAACGCCGACCAGGGCCAGGCCCACCTCTCACCTAGGCGGTCTCAACCTGCCCTGTCGTTCCGCCACAAAGATCCACTTGCGGGTACTCCTACGAGCCGACCCGACTTTAGTCACCACATGTGTCATGTATATAGTATATAAGTATATACCCGTGATCACCGCCCAGGTGATCACGGCCCGATAGTATAGCACAGCAGACGGACAAGAATGTAGGGCCACTGATGGAAAACTAGCATCCTATACTAAGCATGTAGGATTGCAGGTAAAGGTAACAACAGTAGTAGCAAGGATAGGCTATGCATCAGAATAGGATATCGGAAAGCAGTAACATGCTACACTACTCTAATGCAAGCAGTATAGAGAAGAATAGGCGATATCTGGTGACCAAGGGGGGGGGGCTTGCCTGGTTGCTCTGGCAAGTAGGAGAGGTCGTCAACTCCGTAGTCGAACTGGGCAGCAGCAGGGTCGGTCTCGTAGTCTACCGGAGAGAAGAGGGGGAAGAAACAGTAAATACAATGCAAACATAAACATGACGATGCGTGACATGACTATGAGCAGTGCGAGGTGTGTCCTAACGCGACAGTAGGTGGTACCGGCGAAGGGGGGGAACATCCGGGAAAGTATTCCCGATGTTTTGCGTTTTCGGACAGATGGACCGGAGGGGGAAAGTTGCGAGTTCGATAGGTTAGGGAGGTGTGGTGGACGAACGGACTGCGTATCCGGATTCGTCTCGTCGTTCTGAGCAACTTTCATGTTGAAAATATTTTAATCCAAGTTACGGATTAAAAGATATGATTTTCTAAAGATTTTATTAATTTCTGGAATTTAATTAATTATTTAACTTAATTCGAAAATGGATTTATGACGTCAGCATGATGTCATGCTGACATCAGCAGTCAACTGGGGTTGACTAAGTCAAACTGACATGTGGGTCCAGTGGGACCCACCTGTCATTCTCTGCTTAGGTTAATTAGGGTTTAGCTAAATAATTACTGTTTAATTAAATTAATTATCTAATTAGATTAATTTAAACAGGATTAATTAACTTTAATTAATATTAACATGATTAATTAAGTTAATTTATTATCTTAATTATTTAATTATTTATTTTTATTTATATATTTATTAACATTTATTAATTAATTTATTATTTTTATTATTATTATATTTTATTTTTATTTTTATTTTTTAAATCATTTTTTATTTTCGTTCTGGGGGCTGGGCCCCGTTGTCCAGTGGCCCAGGGCCTTAACGGGCACAGGGGAAGCGAGCGCTGCGGGTGCGGGCACCCGAACTGGACGTGGCCAGTCGGGGTCACGGCGAGGGGGAAAACGCCGGCGCGGCGCCGGCCTGGCAGCGGCGACGCCACGGCGGGGCAAAAAGGGAGGGCACGGCGGGCGCTGGAGCGCCGGAGGTGGCCGCGGGCGTGAGGCGCGGCGCGGCCGAGCGCGGAGCGCGCCGGGGCAGACGACGGTGCGGACACAAGCGAGGCTAGCGCGGGGGTGCGCGCGTGCTCACCGCGAGCACGAGCACCGGGCGGCGCGTGAACGTCAGCGGGACGGCGCGAGTATCAGAGGGGAAGGGAGGCCGGGGGCCTCACCGGCGGTCGTAGGGCAACGGTAGTGGGCTCGGGGAGGCGCCGGAGTAGCGGATCGGCGGTGATGACCGGCGGAGCAGAGAAGGGGGACGAGGTCGACCGGCGAGGTAGGGGTCCCGAGCTCGCGCTCATGGTCGAAGAGGAGGTAGCAGGCGATGGCGGCGCGGGTGGAGAGGAAGGAGGCCGGGAGGGGCCGGCGAGGACGAGGCGTTCGGCGAGCGGCGACCGGGTCCGGTGACGGCGTTAGGGCGACCGGGGCGGCCAGATCCAGAACGGGGAGGGGGAGGTCGTCGCCGGCGGGCGGCTCATCCACGGCCGCCGGGTCGCCGGATGGTGCGGGGCTCGAGCGCGGGTGCTCCAGAGCCCAGGGTGGCGGCGATGTAGTGTGTGTGTGTCGCGTGCGTGCGGGAGGGGGGCGGCGCCAGGAGGGAGACGAGGGAGTGGGGATCGGGGGCGAGTGGTGGGGGGTTAGGGTGAGGGGATAAGGGGGTGGCTGGTGGGTCGGTTTGGGCCGGCCGTCTAGATGGGCCAGTGGGCCAATGCCCTTGGGGAGCCGGGGTGTTTTCTTTTCTTTTGTTTTCTTTCAATTTCTTTTCTGTTTATTTCATCTTTCAACTTGTTTTAATTTTGTAAAACATATAGTAAGTTCCTAATCTAGTAATAGTAATTATACCACTGCCACAATTAACTTGGCACATAAATATAATAGTTTGAACTTGTTTATCATTTTAAAAGCATTTAAATATTTGTTTTTTTGCTACTGTTTTATTCATCTCATATTATTTAAACATTTTATAAAGGTGTGGTTTCTCCACAATAATTACCTATGCATTATTTGGCAACACCCCAACATTTTAGTTTTAATTTTTGAAAACTTTTGTTGTTTGCCATATTTGAATTTGAATTTTGATCCGGTTTTGAACTAACGCGAGATTATCAACACTAATAGAGGTGACGTGTCATCATTAGCGTAGGTTTACTGTAGCATAATTATCCGGGCATCACGATTCTCCTCCACTACAAGAAATCTCGTCCCGAGATTTAAGAGGTAGAGTAAGGGGAAAAGTTCTGGTTACGGAATTCTAATGAATCTTCTCGGTCTTGGTTGCTCTTCTCGAAGAAGTTGATCCGTTACGTTGATGTCTTCATTTTTCCTGCTTGATGAAGCTGGCATCCTTTCTTCGGGAACTCCATCGTACTTACGAAGGACAAGGGGTAACTTCGGAATAACAGACCTCTGAACGGTTGACTATCTGGTTGACAACATCGGGGAAGGTGGCGGAAAGTAACTCTCGAATGGAAATTTAAGACAATATCGAGAGCAAAGTAAGGAGGTATCGTGGGGAAGGGTAAGCAATCGTTCGATGCCTGAAGGGTTCTGAGCAACGGGAATAAGTATTGTGTCTGATACCAAAATAGATCACTAGGAAGGTGGCCCGCGAATTAAATACGGAGCCAAGTGTGAGGAATAACCATTAGAAACAGGGTTGTATAGAAGAGTCAGGTTTCGATCCTGTGGAACTGTGGGTTATGGGCCCACCATGTGGTTAAAGTAGGAAGGGCGGTGACATCTTGCATGATCATGATAGCAAGGCATGTCAGAGGGTAGCCTGTCAGTTAAATGTCAGCAACATCGTCGGTACCAAGGGCGAGGGACGAAGAGAACCACTTTCCTGCTCGTTGAACGAGGCGGACCAATAGGCAAGGTTCTCGTCCATCGGTGGCTACCGGAATGTCATCAACAATAGTAACAGGGTCTTATTGACAGGGTAGTACACCGAGGTGTTTACATAAGCAGTGAATTATTACTGCTTAAATCATATAGATCACAAGAAAGATTAAATAAAATAATGGAAAGGAAAAGGGTGATCATCAGATTAAACAGAACAATGGAAAGGAAAATGTGTTTAAACACATATTTCAAGGGTATATCCTTCCCAAGGATAAACAGAGCATGATATCCATGACATGATATAATGTAGAAAAATCTTAGGTACGGGGAGAGAATTTCATGACATTACCCATACAACGGTGTTTGGATAATTGCGCAGGAAACATTTAGCATTGTGCTTCAAATGTCCGTTGAAAATCGGAGTACCATAGACATGCTTCGAGATAGCATTGACATGGTCAACAGGTGAAGATCAGACTTTGGAAACAAAAAGGATCCATCGGGAACAACTTATAGAATAAGTCTTACAATTTCCTCATGGAAGAATAGCTAACCTTGCTAAAAGGGAAAACTTATAACAATAGGTCCTCCGGCCAGGTGTGCTAGGCATGTCATCACCCTACCGGGCCATATAAAGACCAATGTTGTGACTCTTGAAAAATGTTCCAACCATCATATCTGACCGAGATTCAGATCTGATTGGTGTCAGGATACCTCAGACTTAGGATGCCTGAGAAGAAAAAGGTGCGGCACAATTTGACGAGATGACATTGTAAGATTCTCGGGAAATGAACTATGGAAGCGAGTTCCGAAACAAGAGTCCCGCAGTAAACCAATGAGAGGATGAGGAGGTGGCTGATGGAATCAGCGACAATTCATCGAGATTAACAAAAGATGGATTTCCACAACTATGTGAACAAGGAGATAACATTTGTCAGATCAAATGGTATAATGATGTATGCTCGAGGAAAACATACACAATTTAAACATTGGTTGAAAGGGGCACCCGAAATATGGGCTGGGTTGCACGACCAACGTCGGAATGGAAATTTAGCAACCAGCACACTACATTGGAATTATTATCCATTAACTCTGAAGTAACAAGGTTGCTAGAGATATTAAATTCTCATAACAGAGTTCACTCAACACGGGGACCAAGAGAAGAATGATGATGGTGAGAAGCATCACTGTATCAAGAATTTCCTAAGAGGTGGTGAAACTCTCACGACATTCTTGACATAAAAGATGGTAATACTCCAGTGTAAAGAAGAACAATTGCTGGATTGCAAGGAACTCAAGGTATAACACAAAACAAGAACAAGTTTGTGTTGGAGGAAAGGTAGTAGAGTGGTCGATGATAATACTAATCATCGAGGGCAAGGATGGTCTTTCTCATCATGAATTCCATTGATATCCTGGAAGAGCTCGGAATGCTGATGATGATCACGACACATTTGTCGAGAGAATTCATGAAGATGTAATCGATTGGCGATGACATCAAGTCAAGGGAATGATGAAGCAAAAAGTTATTGGAACCAGGGGTACGACACAAACTCGAAATCAAGTTTGTTGTTCAAGGCTAAATGATATGGCAAGGAAAATCGACGTAAGATTAGCTCACTGTCGAAATTTGTGCGCTGGGAAGGACCAGGTAGCACAGTTAAAATCGGCACGATAATGACATAGCTGAGCAGGCTAGGGATGACGTGATCGAGTACGAACTCGTAAGCAAAGGAGATTACTAGAAGTTGTTTAATCGTGTTGCGGACTCGATTCAGTTATCGATGTCCTTGAGTGTTTAATAACTCGGAGCCCGTGAAAAATTGGAGTCAATGAGAATGTAATACTTGATGGAGAACTCATAAGAAGTTATGCAGTTCCGTGATAATCTCGAGATACCAGGGGGGTAATACTCGACGACAAACCAAAGTAGAGGTTGGACTGGGGTATTGCTCTGCAGAAGACAAGTGCCCAACTTGTACGAGAAATGGTGTTTAAAGGAGAACATGGTCGGAACCACGATTGCAAAAGGCCAGATCCCAGATATAAGATGAACTTATACCAAGGGAATAATTAATTTAAGAAAAGCTTTAATGATAAGATCTACATCGTGTCCATGGGCATGAACGCAAAGTTCAAGGTCGACTCCCACTTCTTCAATGCATAATCTTTCATTCACTTCCCACGTTTGATGAAGTTGCAGTGTTGAAAATTTTATCTGGCAAAATACCAGAAGAGTATGAACCTTGGAAAACTTTCGGGTTCACACAGATTAAGGAAGGCATAGGTTCAACCCATCAGGGCATCTTAGGAACATATACCACAAACTTCGGAGTAAATATTACAAGCTCGAAAGAAGAGCATTGTTCAAAAGCAGATGATACAATTTACCAAAGGCATTATATACCCATGGAAAGGCTCACAAGGTTATTCAATAGGAAGGACACTGTCGGATAAAATCCAACAAAGGAACCGATGGTCCACAAGGGATCTGATGTGAGCATCGGTACTCAACCAGAGGAAGAAGAATGCAGGAGATCTGATTATAGAAACAACTGACTAACTCAAAGTTCAAATGCAAAAGAATTATGATTTCCAACTCAGGGGGTCAGAAGCAACGCTCTGATCAAGGATGGATAAGTTGAGTAGGCTTAGGGGTACAATCGATGGCAATTTGATAGGTCGAGATCCAGCTCACGTTTAAAATGACGTCTGAGCCGGAAGAATGAATTCTAGGATATGATTGAGGATTGCGAGCATTCGCAACAAATTGAATCAACGGACTCAAAATGATAATGACAAGAGATGCCAATAAGATTACGAGACTTATGGGATTAACCATAATGCAAGCAAACAAGAATTTCAAGAGCAATAGGCTCCTGAGGATTTTCGGAAGATCGAATAGTATTTTGAAGACTATTGTGGAATACTTGAATCAACTGGGGATGAGCGGATACTCGGTAAGTGCGAGAATTATCCGTAGGGGTATTCAGGTGACAAAGAACAGCAAGGCAGTAAGCTCAAAGGATTCTCGGAACAACAGAGAGAATTTCGGGGTATCTTGTAATAACAAGATCAACTGGGAAACATTGTATGAATGGCGAGTATACGTGGTTATCCATAGGAGTTTATCGATGAAAGGGAATTGCAAAAGCGATGAACACAAGTTCTCGGGTTATCAGCGGAGAGTATCTTCAGGGTCTTCACGTGCAGCAGACGATCATCAGTAATAAGGGGCTCTCCGGGTGAAAGTGATAACGAGATCCTAATGTTAGATTTAGCAAAATTCACTTAACCCGAATAGAAGAGAGATCAGAGTCCCAGAGTATAGACAAGGAGTAAAAGATCCTAATACCACCCAATGGCGACGTGGGCCCGTAAGCCACACAGCCATGTTAGTAAAAGTTTTTCAATGACTAGACTCGACTTCGGCCAAGGAGTTGGAAAGGGGGATTCCTACAGGCAGTCGGCTCTGATACCAACTTGTGACGCCCCCGATTTGACCGTACACTAATCATGCACGCAAATGTGTACGATCAAGATCAGGGACTCACGGGAAGATATCACAACACAACTCTAAAACATAAATAAGTCATACAAGCATCATAATACAAGCCAGGGGCCTCGAGGGCTCGAATACAAGTGCTCGATCATAGACGAGTCAGCGGAAGCAACAATATCTGAGTACAGACATAAGTTAAACAAGTTTGCCTTAAGAAGGCTAGCACAAAAGTAGCAACGATCGAAAAGGCAAGGCCTCCTGCCTGGGACCTCCTAACTACTCCTCGAAGCCGAACTCCATGTAGAATCATCCTCGGGATCTCTAGCTCCTGGACTCCAGCATCTGGTTGCGACAATCAGGTATAGAAAGGGGAAAAGAGGGAGAAAAGCAACCGTGAGTACTCATCCAAAGTACTCGCAAGCAAGGAGCTACACTACATATGCATGGGTATATGTGTAAAGGGCCATATCAGTGGACTGAACTGCAGAATGCCAGAATAAGAGGGGGATAGCTAATCCTGTCGAAGACTACGCTTCTGGCCATCTCCATCTTGCAGCATGTAGAAGAGAGTAGATTGAAGTCCTCCAAGTAGCATCGCATAGCATAATCCTACCCGGCGATCCCCTCCTCGTCGCCCTGTTAGAGAGCGATCACCGGGTTGTATCTGGCACTTGGAAGGGTGTATTTTATTCAGTATCCAGTTCTAGTTGTCATAAGGTCAAGGTACAACTCCGGGTCGTCCTTTTACCGAGGGACACGGCTATTCGAATAGATAAACTTCCCTGCAGGGGTGCACCACATAACCCAACACGCTCGATCCCATTTGGCCGGACACACTTTTCTGGGTCATGCCCGGCCTCGGAAGATCAACACGTCGCAGCCCCACCTAGGCTCAACAGAGAGGTCAGCACGCCGGTCTAAACCTATGCGCGCAGGGGTCTGGGCCCATCGCCCTATGCACACCTGCACGTTGCGTACGCGGCCGGAAGCAGACCTAGCCCCCTTAATACAAGCGCGAGCTTACGGTCCAATGCGGCGCGCGCCACTCAGTCGCTGACGTCAAAAGAGCTTCGGCTGATACCACGACGTCGGGATACCCATAACTACTCCCGCGTAGATGGTTAGTGCGTATAGACCAAATGGCCAGACTCAGATCAAATACCAAGATCTCGTTAAGCGTGTTAAGTATCCGCGAACGCCGACCAGGGCCAGGCCCACCTCTCACCTAGGCGGTCTCAACCTGCCCTGTCGCTCCGCCACAAAGATCCACTTGCGGGTACTCCTACGAGCCGACCCGACTTTAGTCACCACATGTGTCATGTATATAGTATATAAGTATATACCCGTGATCACCGCCCAGGTGATCACGGCCCGATAGTATAGCACAGCAGACGGACAAGAATGTAGGGCCACTGATGGAAAACTAGCATCCTATACTAAGCATGTAGGATTGCAGGTAAAGGTAACAACAGTAGTAGCAAGGATAGGCTATGCATCAGAATAGGATATCGGAAAGCAGTAACATGCTACACTACTCTAATGCAAGCAGTATAGAGAAGAATAGGCGATATCTGGTGATCAAGGGGGGGCTTGCCTGGTTGCTCTGGCAAGTAGGAGGGGTCGTCAACTCCGTAGTCGAACTGGGCAGCAGCAGGGTCGGTCTCGTAGTCTACCGGAGAGAAGAGGGGGAAGAAACAGTAAATACAATGCAAACATAAACATGACGATGCGTGACATGACTATGAGCAGTGCGAGGTGTGTCCTAACGCGACAGTAGGTGGTACCGGCGAAGGGGGGAACATCCGGGAAAGTATTCCCCATGTTTTGCGTTTTCGGACAGATGGACCGGAGGGGGAAAGTTGCGAGTTCGATAGGTTAGGGAGGTGTGGTGGACGAACGGACTGCGTATCCGGATTCGTCTCGTCGTTCTGAGCAACTTTCATGTTGAAAATATTTTAATCCGAGTTACGGATTAAAAGATATGATTTTCTAAAGATTTTATTAATTTCTGGAATTTAATTAATTATTTAACTTAATTCGAAAATGGATTTATGACATCAGCATGATGTCATGCTGACATCAGCAGTCAACTGGGGTTGACTAAGTCAAACTGACATGTGGGTCCCTGTCATTCTCTGCTTAGGTTAATTAGGGTTTAGCTAAATAATTACTGTTTAATTAAATTAATTATCTAATTAGATTAATTTAAACAGGATTAATTAACTTTAATTAATATTAACATGATTAATTAAGTTAATTAATTATCTTAATTATTTAATTATTTATTTTTATTTATATATTTATTAACATTTATTAATTAATTTATTATTTTTATTATTATTATATTTTATTTTTATTTTTATTTTTTAAATCATTTTTTTATTTTCGTTCTGGGGGCTGGGCCCCGTTGTCCAGTGGCCCAGGGCCTTAACGGGCACAGGGGAAGCGGGCGGTGCGTGTGCGGGCACCCGAACTGGACGTGGCCAGTCGGGGTCACGGCGAGGGGGGAAACGCCGTTGCGGCGCCGGCCTGGCAGCGGCGACGCCACGGCGGGGCAAAAAGGGAGGGCACGGCGGGCGCTGGAGCGTCGGAGGTGGCCGCGGGCGTGAGGCGCGGCGCGGCCGAGCGCGGAGCGCGCCGGGGCAGACGACGGTGCGGACACAGGCGCGGCGCGGCCGAGCGCGGAGCGCGCCGGGGCAGACGACGGTGCGGACACAGGCGAGGCTAGCGCGCGGGTGCGCGCGTGCTCACGGCGAGCACGAGCACCGGGCGGCGCGTGAATGTCAGCGGGACGGCGCGAGTATCAGAGGGGAAGGGAGGCCGGGGGCCTCACCGGCGGTCGTAGGGCAACGGCAGTGGGCTCGGGGAGGCGCCGGAGTAGCGGATCGGCGGTGATGACCGGCGGAGCAGAGAAGGGGGACGAGGTCGACCGGCGAGGTAGGGGTTCTAAGCTCGCGCTCGTGGTCGAAGAGGAGGTAGCAGGCGATGGCGGCGCGGGTGGAGAGGAAGGAGGCCGGGAGGGGCCGGCGAGGACGAGGCGTTCGGCGAGCGGCGACCGGGTCCGGTGACGGCGTTAGGGCGATCGGGGCGGCCAGATCCAGAACGGGGAGGGGGAGGTCGTCGCCGGCGGGCGGCTCATCCACGGCCGCCGGGTCGCCGGATGGTGCGGGGCTCGAGCGCGGGTGCTCCAGAGCCCAGGGTGGCGGCGATGTAGTGTGTGTGTGTCGCGTGCGTGCGGGAGGGGGGGCGGCAGGAGGGAGACGAGGGAGTGGGGATCGGGGGCGAGTGGTGGGGGGTTAGGGTTTCAGGGGGGTGAGGGGATAAGGGGGCGGCTGGTGGGTCGGTTTGGGCCGGCCGTCTAGATGGGCCAGTGGGCCAATGCCCTTGGGGAGCCGGAGTGTTTTCTTTTCTTTTGTTTTCTTTCAATTTCTTTTCTGTTTATTTCATCTTTCAACTTGTTTTAATTTTGTAAAACATATAGTAAGTTCCTAATCTAGTAATAGTAATTATACCACTGCCACAATTAACTTGGCACATAAATATAATAGTTTGAACTTGTTTATCATTTTAAAAGCATTTGAATATTTGTTTTTTTGCTACTGTTTTATTCATCTCATATTATTTAAACATTTTATAAAGGTGTGGTTTCTCCACAATAATTACCTATGCATTATTTGGCAACACCCCAACATTTTAGTTTTAATTTTTGAAAACTTTTGTTGTTTGCCATATTTTGAATTTGAATTTTGATCCGGTTTTGAACTAACGCGAGATTATCAACACTAACAGAGGTGACGTGTCATCATTAGCGTAGGTTTACTGTAGCATAATTATCCGGGCGTCACAAAATATTAACTCATGTGTTGTCTGTATTACTAATCGAGTACTCGTGGTCATCGCAAAGTACCAAATGCATGGTAAAATTTTCACTCTTGGATAGCCCCACACTAAAGTCATGCCCTAGCTAGATAGCATGCTCCTTGTCAAAATAGCCCCTTGTATTTCACCGCTGTTGCATGTAATTAAACACCAACATTCTGCATCTGCTTAGAATAGGCCTGCAACCATATTGGGCGTGTTTGGTTGCCGTGCGCTACAGTACACGCATTGCATACACTTCTCCACCCAACCTGGCTATGCAAATGCAGCCTCAAATGCTCCATATGCATGTTGTTTGGTTGCCTGCATGCTCTCTTACCTGCATGGGCTGAACCACACTGCCTGGTGTTTGGTTGCGTGCATGTTAGTCCACAAACCCAAGGCATGGTGTTTGGTTGTATGCAAGGCCTGATGTGTGGTAACCTCTTTGGCTAGTTGGTTAGGTTACCACCACACTTCGGCAGCACACATCATAAGCACAACAGAGTATAAACAGAGCATCAACTAGCATAATTCAGATATAAGCAGTACCACAGATATAACAGTTCAACGCATAAACCATAAACATGTTCAAAGCATACTCGATAGTACGCTCGAAAGAGGTGGCCCGGCCCTACTCCTTGGCGGCGAAGGCTTCGTCGTGCTTCCCACACTTGTTGACGACCTCAATGCCATCGTCGCCAAAGATGATGACCTTGAGGGTGTCGGGAGTGAGGAGCTTGAACGTCACCATGTAGCCGATCTTTATCTGATGAACGGCTGCGTAGGTGGCCCAACCCTGATCCAGGGTCACCCTGCCGTTCATCAGCTTCACCGTCACCTTCCAGGAGTAGCCGGTGTTGTTCCTGAGCTTGAACTCCGTCGGCACCGCGACGAAGTGCTTGGTGAGGTCCAGGGGCATGGGGATGCACTCAAGTTTCGGTGCAAGGATGACCTTGCAGAAGTGAGTCGGGCCATCCTCCTGATGGTAGTGGCCGTAGTTGCGGCGCTTGTTGCTGGGGGGCTCCTCCATGCCCTCGTCGTCACCACCCTCAGGTGTCTTCGGGTCTTCCTCGGCGGTGGGCGGCAGCACAACCTCGTCGGGCATCGGGTGAAGGGGCTGCTTGCCCTTGTTGTCAACCTCCGTGCCCATCTCATTGCTCTCCTCGATCTGCACACAATACATGGAGTCAAGCACAGCACAGAGTTCATGGCTAATTCAAGAGCTTGTAGTTAAAACGGCATGACTATCACTCTTCTCCTCCTCTCCATCCCCCCTATATTTACTCACCCTGCCCACCACTACTTACCCACCCCCTCTCTTCTCTCACTGTCAACCTTCCTCCTCCCCATCGCCATGAGCTCTAGCTCCAGCTCCAATGCCAAGCCCCTTCCCTTGGGGTATTGGCTGGAGGGCCTTCTTCCTCGGGTGGACGGCTGGTGACCGGACCAAGTTCGAGAACACCATGGAGGTGTGCTCGAACTTCGGCTCCATGCCGGACATGCAGAACGAATCTAATGCCGTGCTCATGAAGGCCACTAAAGAAGAGCTGAAGACGCTGATTCCTGACCCAGCGAAGGGCGCGATGGCAGTTGACATCATTCGCTGGGCCATGAATCAGGCCGTCTCCGACGACCCTGAACAGAGGAAGAAGTGGTGCAAGTACAAGACCTACTGGGCTCCTAATGACCGCCGTGCCGCAGTGTACTGGGAGACTGCTATCGCGCCGCCGGCGGTCATCGGCGGGGAGCCTAAGGAGGAGGAAGAAGAGGCGGTGCACATGCCAGCTAGGGCGCCGGAGCCAGTCCGTCCTACCTGGCAGATCGACCTCGACTCCGCCGAGGACGAGGAGGACGACCCGCCGGCCCGCACGGCGATGAAGAAGAAGATGAAGGCCAGCGGCTCGACCAGCCGCTCCGCACGCCGGTGACGGCCGCCGCGGTCAGCCGGTGTCCGTTGTGTACCCCCTTTCCCCCTATTCCCCTATCCCCCAATCCCGAAATCTACCTTATGCATTCCGATCTTGCATGTATGAACTATTATGAACTAGTATGAACTACCCCTATGCTTATCTACCTCTATTCCCCATTCCCCTCCGCCGTGGATTGAATCTATCGCCGTGGATCGAATCTAGCGTGCATGTCGAAGAGAGAGAAGTGCTTACCGCCATTGATGGAGTCCGATGGTCTTCTTCCTCTGCTCCGATCCACCGCCGCCGGTGAGAGTTGGGAGAGTGGGAAAGAGTGGGGAGAGGGAGCGGTGAGGCTAATAAATGCCGGTGCTTCGGAAAGCAACGCGGCTTGTCGAGGGTGGCCGCGCGCCTGCAGCCGCGCCCGCCCACGTGCACCGCTCGGGCCTAGCCATGGAGAAACCGTCGATTTGTGCGTTTCCAGTGAGCCAGGCCCTGAGGTGCTTTAAGAAGCGTGCGATGCAGGCCCAATAGTGTATGCGGGCTACCAAACAGGCCGTGCACATCCCGCGCGGGCCTGGTTGGGCTGCATGCGGGCAACCAAACACGCCCACTACGTTTTTGCCCAGCCTGGCTGGAGAGGATGCAGGCAAATAACTATGTAGAATACATGGCCTTTTTTTTGTTTTCACTTGACCTCGCTGAGTCCGGTCTAGACCTGTTAATAGACAACCCAGTCCAAAGGCCCGAACCCGAAGCCCGACATTTGGGCCGGGCTCGGGTTCCACTTTCTTGCCCGAAACCTGGCGCAAAAGCCTGAAAAAAGCCCTAAAAGGCTATATATAATTTTATGTAAAATATAGGTATAATACATCAATGTAATCCTGAATATAATTAATTTAATTAAAAATGTCACGGTTCATGTGTTTCATGCCAGGGAGGGTCGGGCTCGGGCTTGGGATTTTTATTCAGGCTTTGCCAAGCCCGGCCCAAATCCGACCCGGCCGTGGAAAGATCAGGTTTAGTTGGGCCACGGATGCAAAGTGCTGAGAATCCAGACTGGCGGCATTCGCCCGTTGATCGGCCGACACGTGTGAGACAAAAGGGCATGGCTGTCTCGCTGACCGGGCAAAAGAAAAGAGCAATCAACGGACGGCCGGGGAGAAAGATGATGCATGGTGCTAGCCGGGCTCGGGCTGCGCGGCACATGGCCGTCTTTCTTTCATTCGAGCACCCTCGGGGGTCAGCAGACAAAGACGGTGCCATGGAACGAAAGCTCCAGGCTGCACCACGTGGGACGGGACCGCAACGCGACGTCAGACGTACTCGTCCCGCCCAGGCGCCCAGCTGTGTAGCCCAAAGTTCGAACGCGCAGCGGCCGTGGCGCGTAGTTCGCTTGCTAGCTGCCTGCTGCTGCGCGTAATAATAAACTAAACTGCACACACGATCGACCAGCACACGTCAGGGACACATGGTAAACATAGATTTTCTCCGTCGCTCGACACCGGGAAAGCAAAGTGATTAGACAACGCCACGACAGGGGAGAAGGACATGCTTTGCTTCGCCTGGAAGCTAGTCCTAAAGCCACCGTATCACACCTCCTGATACGTGACAGCAATATATACACATAAATTAGTCCAAAGATTTAAGAAAATCGTCGGCGAGAAAGAGAAAGCGAATAATACCCATCCCTCCTGGCGCCCAGTATTACGTCCCTAAAAAAATAACTCATTTCATGCATGGCGAGTTGGCGGCAGGTCGCTTTGTCGCGGGCCCCGACGCCAATCGACGCGGCTCGCGGGCGCCGGGCAGGGCGACTAGTCGTTGGGATGGGGTGGCGAGCCACTAGAATGATCCAGGTCCGGCGTGTCATGGTTTTACTGGTGTAGCCGTATTAGAGCAACTTTAACGGGCCGATCCAAACAGACGGCGTATTTGTCCGTTTTTGTCCGTTTGGATCAGCCGCCCGCCTCGCGTCCGTCCAGTTTTACCATTGGGTCGGCAGTGCGCCCAACGCGTCGACCCATATGTGACGGCGTGGCCGGCTGGCCGCCCAATTGTACATTAATTTGCATTCAACATATTATCAAATGAAAATGTTTAGTCTGGCAGCCGAAATAAATAGTATAGTTTTTCAAGCCAAATACAAATAAAAATGTTTCACATAGTTTTGCAAATGAATAAAAGAAGATACATTTAGTGGTTGCCAACATGAGCCCACATATGCTCAACCAAATTATTTTGCAGTTGCACGTGAGTTTTCCAATCACGCATGTCTTCATGAAATTGAGTGAACTGCTCAAATGTTGCCACTACTCCATGCTCAGGCACAACATTCTCACCCTGAAACTGAAAGCCTTGATCGTACAGACGTTCCGGGCGCTCGTCTTCTACGATCATATTGTGCATGATCACACAAGCAGTCATCACCTCCCACAGTTTCTGCGTGCTCCAAGTATTAGCAAGATACCGAATGATGCCCCATCGAGATTGCAAAACACCAAAGGCACGCTCGACATCCTTTCTAGCACTCTCTTGCTCTTGGGCAAATCTTTTCCTTTTCTCTCCGACAGGGTTGGGTATTGTCTTGACAATAGTGCTCCACTGAGGATAGATACCGTCACCCAGATAGTACCCTTTGTCGTAGTTGTGGCCGTTGACAGTAAAGTTCACTTGTGGGCTGTTGCCTTCGGCAAGCCTAGCAAACACCGGCGAGCGCTGAAGCACGTTGATATCATTGTGTGATCCAGCCATGCCAAAAAAAGAGTGCCAGATCCAGAGATCTTGAGACGCCACAGCCTCTAGTATGACAGTGAAAGCCCTGACATGCCCCTTATACTGCCCTTGCCAAGCAGAAGGGCAGTTCTTCCACTCCCAGTGCATGCAATCTATGCTGCCAAGCATCCCCGGGAAGCCCCTGCTGACATTCATCGCCAACAAACGGGCTGTATCTTCAGCTGTCGGCTCTCTCAAGTACTCAGGGCCAAACACAGCAATAACAGCCTTGCAAAACTTATACAGGGACTCTAGGCATGTAGACTCGCTCATACGGACGTACTCGTCAATGAGATCATCAGGCACTCCGTATGTAAGCATTCGGATGGCGGCAGTGCATTTCTGATAAGAGGATAAACCAATCTTGCCGACGGCATCCTCTTTGCACTCGAAGTAGTCATCATAGCCGACCACTCCCTCTCTAATACGGTTGAAAACATGCCTACTCATATGGAACCGGCGGCGGAATTTGTGATGTTTGAACAACGGGTTTGTTGTATCAAAGTAGTCCTTCCAGAGAAGGAAATGCCCGCTCTCTCGGTTGCGATTCAACGACGAAAGGTGGCCCGGAATGGAGCCACGGAATAACGGCCGCTGGCTGTTGAGTTGGTGATGGACCAACACAGCAGCCAATATCTCCTCCTCGTCGTCGGACGACGAATCGTCAGAGTAGCAAAGGGAATTGTGGAAAAAGAACTCGTCAACGGAGTCCATTTCGTACCTTGGCAAACTGTCGAACAACTTGTGGGCGTCGACGAAGGAGACGGCCGACGAGGGGAGTCGCGGCGCCCACAGACCAGCTAGCTGCCCTGCCGGCGTCCGACGAGCGTGCCGGTCAGATGTGGCAGGGGCGGCGAGGCATCTTCTTGGTCGCGGGCGGCTGTGCGGTGGGGGAAGCGGCGGTGGGAAGCAGTTTGCTCCCCGGCGGCAAAATGGCGGCGGAGGGCGACGGGGGGGGGGGGTGCGTTGCTGGGCGGATGTGGAGACGGCGGCAACTGGAAGAGTCGCCGGAAAAAAATGGGCGGCGGCGTCGGCGACGGAGGAGGCGGGAGGGTTGCTTGTTGGGCGCAGGGTGAGACGGGAGGCCAATGTGTCACAGACCAGCGGTCCCGGGGACCGGAATAGGCAAACGCGCGCGTCCGTCGCGTGTCCGCGCCGACGCAAATCAGGTTTAAAAATGGGCCTGGAATGGGTCGCCCGCGGACGAAAAACGGACGCGCGTCCGTTTGAGTCGGCACGTTGGGCCGCCTTTTATGTCCGCGCTGGTCCAAACGGGCGGCCGCGGACGAAATGAGTCCCCCATTGGAGTTGCTCTTAGTTTAGTCGCTTCAAACAAATTCGTTTCACTACTTGCGCCGTGAGACAGGCAGTGGTGCGGCGTCGCGGTCAAATCCCGATCGGTTTAACCTTTTGCTAAAGCGAATCCTTTTGCTCCTGTAGTAGGTTCTTCCCATATTGCCCATGGATTGGGGGCAGCCGCTCAAAACAGGAGTTTGATATTTGGAGGTTTGAATATATAAATGTGTAGCTTCTCCCCGTACTCTGCCCCGGTCTTGGAGGTTTGAACGAATGCACGTGTCATCTGTACAAAAGAATGAGTTCATCTGTTCGTGTAAAATGGTAATATATTAAAAAAAAACACCCAACCAATCAAGTATTAAAATACCCTGAAAAATATAAAGGGAAGTTATATTAGAAGTCCCTGGCGATAACAGTCTTCATCTTCCCAAATGTCCGATTGCGCACCGCCGCATGTTACTGTATCGCCGGAGCAATCCCGTCGTTCTTCATTGCGGACATAAGTCATCAAGGCCACAAGCCCATTGGACCAATGCCGTGAAGAAGTCGTCGCGGCTAGAAGACTGCAGATTCAAAAGCCAAACCTCCCATTATTCCTCACTCGAAACAGACTTTCGTCCCCCTTTCTAAATAAAGGCACAACAATTATTGCTCACTCAATTATTCCTCACGGGCCTCGTGCCAACACCGGAAGTCATAACTACAAGAAGAAGACGAGGCATGAAGAGCAAACTACAAAGGGAAGTTGTCGTTGTTGTCGTCGTCGCGTGGACAAACCTTGCAAACCATTGCCAACCAGAAAATACACCATCGAGTCATCGACACCACTGCAGGCAACACCGTCGAAATGGAGAGATTCAAGGGGACCTTACACGTCCTATTGGCGCCGTCACCACCACCAATGGCATGTTGCCGAAGAAGACTTCGTCACCAACATCGTCAGAAGAGCCAAAGCGACGAACATCGGAAAGCTACCCAAAAGGCCCATATCGGGGGAAGCTATAACTCTATGTACTCCCACACCTGCAACGTCAACGAGGGGGGAGGGGGGGGGGTTGTGTGTGTGATGACATTGAGGAAGATGACTGGAACTCAATTTTCTAAAACTACTTATTTTAGGTGGCCCCTTAGGAAAAAAATACCCTGATAAATCTGAACGTTCAGATTTTAAGCATGGAACCCCGTAAAAAACATTTGGGTTATCATGATTAAAATCCAAACATTCGAGAATTATTATTTCTGAAAAAAAAGAAAAATCATAGAGCGTCCGTGCGTCTTCACGGGTGCCATGATAACCGAGGGGGCATGACGGTAACTTCTCCCTCCCAACAGTCACCGAACAGTTCCCCGTGGGCAGTTTGGGAAGAACACAAGACGCGCCACAGTGACACACGCCGAGCCCCAGACCACCACATATGCGGCGGCCCTCCCACCCCACCCCAGGAGTGAGGAAGAGGAGGAGAGTCTCTCGCTGTCTGCCGCAAAAGCCAAATCCCCCATCTTTAACCCCGCTCCCTCCCATTTCCACGAGAAATCCATCGGAATCGCACCCGAAACCGCGAAGACGAACAGCGAGGCCGACGCCGAACAAATCTCCCCCTGTCTGTCTTCATCGCAAAGCCCGTCCCTTTCTTGTTCCGCCTTGTTCCTATCTCCTTTCCGTGCGCCGAATCGATCTTGCTTGGCGGCGGAGGGAGGACGGAGGAGGGAGACCTGCTCGGCTCTGCCATGGCATTGCCCGCGCGCCTCGTGCGCGTCGCGCTGCTGCTCCTCGTCGCGCTCTCCTTCTGCGCCGCCGGGACGCACCGCGCTCCCCGCGAGCCCCACCGGGCGCTCCACTCCGGCCAAGGTTTGTTTCTTGTTTCCGTTGCCTGATTTGTTGCGGAGATTGCTGGCTGTGTTGATGATTCGTGCGCGAGTAGCCGTTGCTTTTGTCATGCGTGTTCGTTAAAATATCTCTCTGCGATTTCCGGGCATTATTATTCTACCAAGTCGGATTGTAGATGCGGAAATACTCGGCCCCCGATTTTTTTAGTGCTCTGTGGTCCTCAGGTTTCCGCGCATCTCTTTCTTGTCCTCTTCTTTTCTTTCTCAATTTTTATCTGAAAGAAAAGAATCACGTGTTGCGCTACCGCGTTTGTATTTCTGGTGGATTCAGAGTGTTGCTCTCGATGAATCTGTATCTCTTTGTAAAGAACAGAGAAATATCTGAAATTTGCTAGTATTATGTTTATGTCACGCCGCTGCCTATTTTCAGTATGAAGATTTTTCAGGATGGTGTTGGCATCTTGGCTGCCGCACGAATTTCGGTCTCTTCTGCGTTCTTGTGACGGCACACCAATTATTTCATCCTCTTTTTAGCGAGACTCTTTTTCCAAGTTCCTGTAGCTAGTTCTCAGCAATGCCGCTCTCAAATTCTTTCCGTACCCCAAATGGGTTTCTCATTTCTGGTCCAGTCTTCCGCCCCTTTCGATGCGTTACTCATCCCCATCTCCACTCTTTACTTTATCCACAAGTGGTTTTCAGTAGGTTGCCCTTTAGCCTTTAGGCATCCGAGTGATGTACTAATGTTCCTGAAGTTATTTTCCTAATCATCTGCTAGTATAGTTCTCCATTATATGAGGCTTTGATTTGTCCGTGTCATGTTTGTTTGGTAATTTTGAAAATCTGTACTCACAATTTTTTTGTTCAAGTTATAAATTAACATGTGCGTGTTAAGAAGGTGTATATTATCATACCAGCGTGGAGTATGCCTATGTGGTGGGATAATATTATTATGTGATTTAACTATGTTTTCATGGTTGTAACAAGAAACTCTTACTGAAAAAAGCAGATACACATGGCCTGGTGGTGAGAAGATCAGTTGCTGAAGCTCCTGCTGACATAAATGTCACTACCAATAGCTCCTTTGTGTTGGCGGAACACCGAACATTCCGGAAGGACCCCCTGAATGCTTTCAACAGATATGCGGGCGGTTGGAATATCAGTGAAGTTCACTACTGGGCTGTAAGTCTGTTTGAAAACTAAGCGTGCATCTCTTTTATCTGCTTATGTCTGTTGCTTGCATGGTACTAACATGTTATTGCCCCTGATTCTTTTGTTTCAGTCCGTTGGATACACAGCGTATCCCTTGTTCGTCGTTGCCTTGCTGTGGTTTGTGCTATTCTTCCTTCTTATGCTGGGGATTTGCTGCCACCATTGCTGCTGTGGGCACAAAGGTTATAGCTACTCGAGAATAGCATATGCCCTTTCACTGATACTTCTGATATTATTCACCTGTGCTGCAATGTAAGTACTCACATCTGTGAAGCTGGATCGTTGTCTTACGTCTGCATATTTTGAGTTGTGTTCGCTAAACTAGTTCCATTATATCAATGCTACCAGTGCTGGAAGTGTTGTGCTGTATGTTGGCCAGGGCAAATTCCATGCAAGCACAACGACCACCTTGGATTTTGTCGTCGACCAGGCGGATTTTACTGTTGAAAACCTTAGGAACCTCTCGGATAGTCTATCCGCTGCAAAAAAGGTTGACATAGGACAGTTCTTACTTCCTCCAAATGTGATGGGTGAGATCAATGAAATTCAGGCAAAATTGAACACATCAGCTACCGATCTTTCTACTAGAACATCTGAAAATTCTGTGAAGATCCAAAAATTGCTGAATCAAGTGTAAGTATCATTTTTCCTTGTCATCACAATTTCCTCTTAATTAATGATGCAATATGACAGGGGCTGGTTATCATGCACATGATTGACAAATTTCATTTCAGGCGGCTAGCTTTGATTATCATTGCAGCAGTAATGCTTCTTCTGGCATTTATTGGCTTCCGTAAGTGCTTACGATTTTTTACATTGGTTAAAAAATGAATGTAACTGTATGCATTTCTGAACAAAACTAAGTCCGTTTTATGCTAACATGCTGATCGTTTGATTTTACCAGTGTTATCCATCCTCGGGCTGGAATTCCTTGTCAACATGTAAGTTCAGACCTTTGTTTATGCTAACATGCTTGAATTCCCCTTTCTTTGTGATAAACCATGCATATTGCTCATTTATTCAATTTTTTATGCAGTTTGGTTGTTGTTGGATGGATACTAGTCACCGGGACCTTTATCCTGTGTGGTGTATTCCTTCTTCTGCACAAGTATGTACTCCACCCTTTTGCAATCGTCGCACTCAGTAGAAGTTTTCTGTAGTATTACTATGCACATTTTTTTTATGAAGTGTTAATATGCATATAGAAGAACACTCAGTAGAAGTTTTTGTTAGTGTTAATGTGCACATAGAACTGTTGTTTGAAGTGTTTCTATCAGTTTTTACGTAAGCTACAGCCAGGTTTAACTAATCTTTGTAATCAAATGGTAGATAGCCAGCTAATATATAGCTATATTGTGAAGTTAAAGAGTCTTTTACAGATTAGTGCCCATTATTTGGTTTTGGTGCCAGGCCTATTTCTATTTGGTTGGGGCATGTTGACAGCACATGATGTAGCACCTACATCAAATCATCAACAGTCTATATCTATCTTGCAACTATATGTAGACTGCTCCTTGGGAGCCTTGCTGCATCGAAAATGCCAATATATTGTCATCCTGGCATTTTTCCTTGTTATTGCTGGTTAATTGGACTCTGAAGCCCCTACCACCAAATAATTTCTTTGTTTCTTATCCCACTCACTTTTGTACTGCGTTCTTTGGTTCCTTCAAATCCATGCTGTCAGCACTCACTATTGATAAGTACAGACCGTAAACCCATCTGTCTACCATAGCTGGTTGCTATGTTATACTTTATTTTGCTTTGAAGTTATGTGTCGAGTTAATTACAATTATTTTTCCTTTGCTACTTGGACCACTGACTTTGGCCCCTGGTGATATCTCTGGCATGGGAACATATATTCTGTGAACATCTTTTATACTCCCTCTTTGAACTTCCAAAACATCTTATATTTAGGAACGGAGGGAGTAGCTTTGGTTCAAGTTGTTCCTTTCTGTTGCAAAACCTGTACAGAATCATGTTTGAAAACATGTAACTCTCGGTAAAAACTGCGAAAAAATGGGGCATTTGATGTAGCTTCATGCATTTAGAACAAGATTTCGTGTTTTCTGTACTATTCAGTAGGTACTGTTGCATGCTATGTTTGTTTTGGTCCATTCACTGGTGCTCTGGTGCTTGCTTACTTTGTGATAATGCCTCTTATGCTATGATGAACGAGTTCTCTTATTCTGTCTATTTGTCACCTTTTCTGTCATGACAGTGTTGTTGGTGACACCTGTGTTTCAATGGACGAGTGGGTCGCTCATCCAACAGAACACACTGCTCTGGATGACATCATCCCCTGTGTTGAACCGGCTACGGCGAACGAGACCCTGACACGAACCAAGGAAGTCACATCACAGCTAGTGAATCTGGTGAACCAGGTGCTCTCCAATGTGTCAAACCGAAACTTCCCTCCGGCGGCGACTCCCTTCTACTACAACCAGTCAGGGCCACTGATACCCACACTCTGCAACCCGTTTGGACCCAATCTGAGCAAGCGCACCTGCGCCCGCGGAGAGGTCACCTTGGACAATGCAACCCAGGTAATTGAATGGTTTGTGGCTGCCAGTTGCACTTTGAGATCACATCATTTTGGCGAAACTCTGAACAACACTGGTAATGGTTTGTCTGCCCGTGCCGCTGAATGCAGGTCTTCAGGAGCTTCGAGTGCCAGACGAGGACGGTGTCAGGGACCGAGGTCTGCACGACGGTGGGGCGGCTGACCCCTCGGATCTTCGGGCAGATGGCGGCGGGCCTGAACGTGAGCCTGGGGCTGTACCAGTATGGGCCGTTCCTGGTGCAGCTGCAGGACTGCACCTTCGTGCGCGACACCTTCAGCAACATCAGCCAGAACTACTGCCCGGGGCTGGAGCGGTACAGCAGGTGGGTGTACATCGGGCTGGTGCTGGTGTCGGCGGCCGTGATGCTGTCCCTCATCTTCTGGGTGATCTACGCCAGGGAGCGGCGCCACCGGGCGTACAACAAGGCGCACCGGGGCGACAAGCCGGCGCCTATGGGCGGGGATGCCTGATCCACGACGACCGTTTCATGCGTTCGGTCGCCATGGATGACGACCGTTTCATGCGTTCGGTCGCCATGGATGGCGTCAGTGAGTGTAGAGAGTAGAGGACCGCCGTGTGGTTGACTTGATTGCTGCCAGTTGATTGATTCTTTCTTCGTTTATGTGCAAATGGTGCTTGCTAGTAGTATTTGTTTGTGTTCCATGCTTCGTTGATGTACAGTTTGTGATCTACTAGGAATGAAGGATTGCGTATTTGTAGACTCTGCTCTGCTTCTCCTTCAGTTTGTGATGCACAATCTGTGATCACTCACTTTGGTGTCGAAATTTAGATCAAGCGAGGTGGCTAATTGCACAAAGTTCGATTTCGATGGCACAGAAATGATCGCAGGGTGAGCTATTGAACCATGCGCCCGGCGTTCATCGCTTGTGCTCTGAAAATTCCTGATAACTTAGGCCCCATGCTTGCCTGATCGAGCCGAGTTACTCATCCAGTTCAGAGGTCGCCCCTGAGTTCTTCTTGGTCCCTGGCTCTCTGCAGCTTTGGTTTCTCCTGTACCAATTCTAGACTACTTCGAAAAACACTAAGATATATTTTAACGGAATCAATAACTTCCGAACGCACAGTATTTTAGAATTTGAGTCCGAACGTCCTTTCCACCGCTGGATTTGATTACAGATCTTAAAGCAGTGGACCCGAGCCACGTCAGCGAGCAATATCGTTCGGGGAAAACAGAAATCGTCACGAACGACCCGCACGCACCACTCACCTTCTTCTCTCTCCCGTCACTATCCCCTCCCTTATCCTCTTCCTTCCCCACACACACAACCCGTGGCCGAATCATTCCTCTATCCATCCCAGGCGGTTCTCCGGCGATGGGTGGCCCTGTCGCTAGTGGTGGAGGCAGCCGAGCTGGGTGCGGCCGGCGGTAGCCTTGGGGGGGGGGGGGGGGTGTCACCGCGGTGTGCGGCAGCTCCGGGTAATGGCCGGCGGCGTTCCCCTTCGTCGCCACGCGAGGAGAGGAGGAGCTCATGCATTGCATCTGCGGCGCCGGCGGCGATCCCCATCGTCGCCGTTTCGACAGGAGCCCCCTTCGGCTCCGGCGGCGATCCCCTTGGTCGCCGTGCGAAAGGAGTCTCCTTCGGCTCCGGCGGCGATCCCCTTGGTCGCCGTGCGAAAGGAGTCTCCTTCGGCTCCGGCGGCGATCCAACAAGCGACATCCATGGCGGGGTTGCAGCCTCGCGCTGCTCGCGGCGGCCGGCGACATCGCGAATTCCGCCCTGAAGCTCCATCTCCGCCGTTTTTGCCTCGCACAACCATGAAGCGCCGGGTCTGGCGTGGCTTCCTGCATCGACAGCTGACGGCCATTAATGGTCCAGTGCCCTCCACCGGATGAGGTGTTAGTGCTCGCGTAGGGGCGTGCTAGAGAGGATCTGCTGCTCGGCCAGGATCTAGAGAGGTTGGCGGCTTTGTCTTCCAATTCCCACATTGACGAGCGAACAGGAGCTGCGGCTGCTCCTGTGGTATGCATGCTATCGCCGCCTTTTGTGATTGCTTCTGTTTTTCCCTCTAGATCATATGCAGTGTTTTGCTTTTGGTGATTGGACTAAGTTGCTATGAGTACTAAGTTCACACATCATCACTGCAATTTTTTAGAAATCTTTGTAATAGTGGCACACCATCACGGCAATTTTATCTATATCCGTGTTCATAAACGATGGCATCTGTATTGCCATGGTAACTTTTGTGTAAACGTGAATCTGGCACCATGGTTTAAAAGTATGTTTGATTTTTGTATTTTTGATTGACTAGTTTGGTTGCTGCTGCATTTTGTACTTGTGTAGCAACATAGCAAATTTGTCATCAACAATTTTTAGCTACCATCTTTTGTTTTAGTAAATAGTTGCCATGGCAAATTTGCCTCGTTTTTTGCTATGAAATTTTTTCAGGCCATGGGAAATTGATATTCACTTTACTATGAATTTTCCCAGATTACGGTTTTCACTATGAATTGCTCGAAAGTAGGTATACATCATAGGGGGCGGCAGGCGCGGTGCTCGAATGGGTCCAATCGATGGTACGCAACGAGCTCGGAGGGTTGCGTGCGGAAGGCTGCACGAGGCTCGGGTGCGAGCTCGAGGGAGACGAGCTGCACGAAGCTCGGGTGTGTGAGGTGCTGCTCCTTTGGATCAGGACCGCGCAGCGTCACGAAATAGGTTTTGAAGGTGAGAAATGCTTGGGTCCCTATGTGGCTCCCTCTAAATGCTTTTGAACCATCCTGTGTGTGAATGCCTACAATTACCAACCACCCATGCATGAATGCCTCAAATTATCAGCATACAAATTTTTTGTCTCTAAGAATCATGTCAATGATTTCACAACTTTTTACAGTCTATGTATTTTACAAATCAATTCAAGCGGTGGCATTGGTTACAAATTTTCTTTTTTTTTTATGTATATTTCTGAATGTTAAGAACATCCATAGCCTTTGTTATGCCCTTGTTTGGCAAATTTTACTCCATTTTTGCCATGGCAAAAATACTTCTATTCACATGGCAAATTTTACTTTAAGTTGCCATGGCAAATTTATTGTAAAGAGCATGGCAATTTTGTTTTAAATATGATGGCAGATTTACATAGCACGGTAAGTATACTTGTATAGCCATGCCATTTTTTCAATTTATTCCATGGCAAAAGTACTCCATTTTGGCCATGGCAAAATTAATCCATTTTTTGCCATGGCAAATTTTTATTTCACTTTTGCCATGGCAAATTTAACTCCATTTTTTGCCATGGCAAATTTTTACTTCACTTTTGCCATGGCAAATTTAACTCCATTTTTTGCCATGTCAAAAATACTTTTATTTCACATGGAAAATTCTAGTTTAAGTTGCCATTTTAAATTTTATTTTAAGTTGCCATGGCAATTTCAATTTAAATATTATGGAAAATTTACATTTTATAGAACATGGCAATTTTTGCTATGTAGCATCTAAAATATACTTGTGTAACCATGACATTTTTAAATTTTTTTCCACGGCAAAAGTACTACATTTTTGCCATGGCAAAAAAATAAACCATTTTTGCCATGGCAAACTTCTTTAATTAACATGTTCAAAAACATGCAAACTTGCCATGGCAAAGTTATATATGTTTAAAAATATGTCAAACTTTGTAGATGTTCAGAAATATGGCAAACTTGCCATGGCATTTTAAATGTTAAAAACATGACAAACTAATGATGTTCAAAAACATGGCAAACTTGCTATGGCAACTAATGATGTTAAAAAACATGGCAACCTAAGATGTTCAAAAACATGGCAAATTTGCCATGGCAACTAAAATCAGTATTGTTTATAAATGTGTTTTTTCCATGGCAACTAAATGCATTTTTTGCCATGGTTCATTGTGTCTTTTTGCCATGTCCATCCGAAGTTTGTCATGGCCATTACAAATTAGTTTGAGAACACGACAAGTTTGTTCTTTCAAAATTGTCTTTTCCATGGCAAAAAGTTTTGATTCTTTGAAATTTATTTTGCCATGGGGATTACATGTACGATATCATCACAACTTAAAAGGTTTTCTTCATTTTTTTTGAAAATTTTCTATGTGTCTAGAGAGAAATGTTTTCACCCTATCACTTCATGGCAACTTTTTCCCATTTTTTTGTAAACTTCGTAGTGATGGCAACTTTTCGTACTGTAGAGATGCAGGTTGCCATGACTTCTTCCTATTTTGTGCCATTTTTTAAAACATAAACTTGAACATGGCAATTTCTTTCATAGAATGGCAAAAGTCCATGGCAATTTTATCGTGCAAAAGACTAGTGTTTATTAGTCGTAGAAAAACTGGGATTTTTACTAGTCATACATGGGCTTTATTTGTCGTTTTTCTTTTCACAAGAAAAAGGCCTGTAGGGCCCGGTGGGTGGGGCGTTCGGGCTGGGGCGTTTTCCTCGCGAACAGGTTGTTCCCGAACAATTTGTTCGATCGATACCCCTTCCATCCCGAACGAAACGTTCGGTCTGGGGTGCTCCCAGACCGAACGGTTGGTTGTTATCGACGTCCTATTTTAAAGGTTCATAAGAAGTACAAAGCACCACAAATACAACAACAACAACAAAAAAGCCTTTAGTCCCAAACAAGTTGGGGTAGGCTTACAAAGCATCACAAATATAATAAAAATTACATCGAGTATTCAACACAACCGGCATATGCAAAGTTTAGTTCACAAAGAGAGTATACTAATATCCGCACACGCAAAGTTATACAACATTTAACGACCCTCCAAGGCTGTGATGCTAATTGCATTTGTGGAGTTCTCTATGTTATCTGTTGCTTCTTGACCTTCACGATTACTTAGAGCAAAGTAAGCGGGTTGCTTTGGAGTTGGAAGAAGCGTGTTTTCATTCTCCAACATAAACATAACCGATGACATTAGCGGCCTATCGTTGGGATGGTCTTGAACACACAAGAGTCCGACATGAACACACCGTAGAACTTCATGAAGTGAGCAATTCGCGACAACAGAAGAGTCCACTAGTTCAGTTGCTTCTCCAACTTCCCATAGTCTCCACGCCTGACCAAGAAAATGAAATGACGATGAAGTTAACAAGTACTCCCTCCGTTCCTAAATATAAGTCTTTGTAGAGATTTCACTATGGACCACGTACGAATGTATGTAGATGCATTTTAGAGTGTAGGTTCACTTATTTTGCTCTGTATGTAGTCCATAGTGATATCTCTACAAAGACTTATATTTAGGAACGGAGGGAGTAGTAGTTTATGAGGTTGGGGCCCTTGCAGTGTGTGTGTGGGGGGGGGGGGGGGGGGGGGGTAACTGTGCACGTTCAACAATACTTACATAAGTTATAAGGCTGCAAAAATTTGTTTTGAGCAGAGGTGAACTGATCTTCAGGCCACTAACAATCTCCAAGAGAAGAACACCAAAGCTATATGTGTCTGTTTTAACAGAAAATGCACCTCCCATCGCATATTCAGGTGACATGTAACCACTATTTAAGACATTCAACAAGTCAGAAAGGAATGTATGAACTAAATTGTATTAAGCCATGGAAAGTACAATGTTAAGGATTTGTTAATTCACCAGTTACTTACTATGTCCCGACAACCCTAGTAGTGTTTGCATGATTCTGGTTTGCACCAAATATTCGTGCCATACCAAAATCTGAAATTTTGGGAGTCATTTTTGCGTCCAACAAGATGTTGCTTGCTTTGAGATCTCTGTGAATTATTGTTAATCTTGAATCTTGATGGAGATAAAGAAGACCTCTTGCTATTCCTTTAACTATTTTGAACCGCGTCGACCAATCAAGCATGTGTTTTCGTGCAACATCTTGATAAAATATGAAACAAATCTAGCCATCATGAGTATAACTCCGGCTAATGTAAGAATTAAGCAACATAAGATCAACATACTAACACGTACCAAAAATAAAGGCATCCAAACTTTTGTTAGGTAAGTATTCGTAGATCAGTAACTTCTCATCTTCCTGAATGCAACACCCATGAAGTCTGACCAGGTTCTTGTGCTGCAGTTTTGCAATTAGAACTACTTCATTTTTGAACTCCACAATGCCTTGACCAGAACCCTGGCTAAGCCTTTTGACAGCAACCTCATATCCACCTTCCATTGTGCCCTATAAGAGTGCATATTTTTTAGTCGGGTAACACTTGGAAGCTAACTTTTTCAACTCCACAATGCCTTTCACGCAATGAAGTGCACTTTTAACCCCTTTTAATTGTAGCCCATGAGATAATTTTTTACTCTAAAGTGTTCTCCTTGTATACCCTAAAATATCAAAACTTGTGCAAATGGGCAACTCATTTTAAAGCACGCCAATTTTGGACATGGACATGTTTATTTGACATCCATTTCGAGATGTATTAACAACTGGGGAAGTAGAAGGCTTCAGTGAGAACAACAACAACTAAATGCGTAAGTTCTCAACTTCTCCCCATAGATGGCACATCATCCCGATCATGATTTGAGACTCAAAGCTCTTTTCTAGAGTTAGATAGACAACAGTTGAAGGGTAAATTAGTCATGTTTCATTTTTAACCCAAAAGATCTACTGTAAATACCACTTTATATTACCTTGTAAACTTTGCCAAAACCTCCCCGTCCAAGCAAGTTTGAATCAGCGAAGAAATTTGTTGCTGAAAGGATCTCTTTGTAGCTAATAAATGGAAATTCTGTACTTCTGCCTTCGAGTTCATCGGATGTGCTAAAGTATTCTCGCATTAGTTACTTCTGGTTTTCCTTCTTTCGCCATTTTCCTGCTGGTAAAGACATCCATTTTTTCCCTTAATTCTTGCATTAATGTTCATACAGTATGTCAAAAAAGAGAGGACATCTGTTATTCTACCTCTGAATTTGTAAGTCCAGATGAGGGCAATGCATGTCAGCAACAATAGTAATGCTATAATTGGGAGTAAAACCTTTAGTAAACTACTCTTGTCAACTGTAGAAATGCAACCAACCAGAAGTTCAGGATTCACTTGCACAAGCATACCATGTCGGATCTGTCAAGCTAATTAAGTACGTATACCACAGTAATTTGAGTGCCTTAACTACCAGTGCTTGTGGTAAATCAAAGATCTGATCATCTAGAATAGTATTTGATCTTGCAATATGCTTATTCCAAAACTCAATAGTTAATCGGCCATTGTCAATGTGAGAAAAAATAGTAACTCTCTCTATTGGATAATTGCTAAAACATGGACTAAAAACAATTCTCAACGCACTTGAAAGTGAAGAGGGGAAGTTGTATGGCTTACCTTAGTAATTGGGAAACATATCTTTTGTATCTGTAAGATGATGTTAAAAGGAAGGAATGTTCTGTTTTTTATCAAATCCATCTTACTCGCTTTCGGTTCGCAAATATATGACAATTTAGATGAGGAACTTGTAAATTTTTAGCTATTCACAAGGCAATGGGACAGTGCATACCAGGAGACTCAGCAAGGCGAAGGTACATGTTCTCGCCAGAGTCAGTTGACTTTCCTGTGTCGATAAGCTCCCCTGTACAAACCAAGCACCTTGTCGGGTCATCGTTAGCACCACCACTACTCAAATTGGCGTAAGCATACGCCGTACATGAGCAGTTGCTGCTGCACTCGGCGGCACACTCATCGAAGCTTCTGTTCTTGAAATGTAAGAACTTGTCAGGGACCTTCATCCCAGTTAAAGTTATGAACTGACTTTGCTTGCCACAATTCAGGTCTTCTGTTCGCCGACAACCGCTTGAAAAGTTAAGATTTTCAGGCTCAAACCCATGGAAGCATTTGCATGCCGGGACAGTACCAGTGAGGTCGCAATAGCTGAATGGGCCACATGAGGCATAGACGTCGCAAGCAGCTTTGGGCCTCTCAAACAGGACTGTCCATGATGATTAGTGGCTGTTCCAATTTAGAGACTTCAGCGTGCCTGTGTAGTCAAGCGTCAAACGCGTGAACGGTAAACCATCAGAGACAGTGAACATATAGTAGAACTCATCGCCCAGCTTGATGTTTGTTTCATACACAATGGAGCTGGCGTTGCTGAGGTATGTGCCGCCAGACACCGACACGCCATTAACCACATTGCTGCGAGAATATGGCGTGGTCCCCTGCCAAATTAGCCTCTGAAGGGTCGGCGAGCTAGGGTCGCCACCGCATGAGAAATCCCCAGAGGATGGGTCATCCAGACCCTTCCAAGCAATGAGCCGCTCGACGGCATGGGCCTTGTAGCTCAATAAAAGTTTCATCGTTGGAAGTAGTGTGTCTGTCGGATGATCAAAGCTCTGTCATACATCCGTGGAGTTTGGCAATCGGAGGACGAAATTCCCGGAGTTGAGTAGCAAAGCGTAAGCTTCGGCCCCTCCTGTGGTGATACTGCTTGTAGCCCTCCAAATAGCATGGCCTTTGGAGTCAGACAACGCCAGATCAGAACTGGTGGTGATGGAGAGCATCGCGGATGAAGAGGTGGTGATTGGGTTGTCTCGATTGGCGACCCACACGACGGTGCGTGGACCAGGGATGCTGTGGTACCATATGCCAAGGTAAGAACTCTTGTTGGAGCTGGTTGTGGAGAAGAAGCCGAGCGCGAAGTTCCCGCTCTCTGATATGAGTGTGTCGCCGTGGGTGAGTGGTTTTGCCCGTGTGAGCTGATCGTCGGATTCGCAGAACGAACTCAAGAGTAGGAGGAAGAGGATGGGAATATGGTGCACATCCATTGTGCTGTCTCCTTACACCTTTTGTGTCTAGGGAAGAAAATAGCACACAGATATAGCTGAGGTGTATGGTTGTTCGGAGCAATTCCGCTGCAGTGAGTGGATAATGTAGTACCCATATGAGCTTGGGATTAGATAGACAAACACTCTCCGGAATTTTCTGTCCTTCCAACTGAAACTCAGCTCTCATTGCCTGTTAGGAAGGGGGTGGGGGGATGAATGGAGGGTGTGAAAGTCTGAAGTTAGTCAGACCAGTGACATGATAGATAAAGATTGGAGGTTGACGAACACGCTCGGAAGGGGGGAAAATGAATGGATGGTGTCAAAGTCTGAAATCAATGAGACTAGTGATAGATAAAGACAGGAGGATCGACCTAGGCCATATGCAGTGGCGGAGCTCGAAAAAAAATCTTAGGAGGGGTGAAGCTGCAAAAAAATAAACGAATGAGAAATCATCCTAATACAACATGTTAGATATTGCAAATATTTAGGTAATTAGATAATTATATTTACTTATCCACACTAGCTTACAAAATATATTTCTAATGTAATTATATGTATAACCTACTCCATAACAAAGGAACTACACCAAAATCACATTCATATCTCTTTCTTTTGAAAAATGCATCAATAGTTTTCCCCTTACCATCACTGCCCCCTTCTGCTGTTCCGCAAACAGCAAACAATTTAGAGCAGCAATCCATGACCCAATGTGAACTGCAGATAACCTAATTAGGACTTCCACAACTACTGTAATTAAGAATTGCCCAAGAATATGTACCAGCGGGAAGAGGGTGGGCAGATTGCTCTTGCCAATGGCTTGCAGCTCGCCGGCTCACTGCAGGCGGCGGCGGCGGCAGCGCCTAATGCCTGGCCGCGGCCGCGATGAGCGAGTGCTGACCGAGTGACCGACCGCCGGTGGCTCGCCATCCCTCAACGCCAGCACGCCCAGTGGCCAGATGCCCCACTCGTACCTTCCCACGGTCAGTTGTCGCCGCTCGCCGCTCGCAAGTCCACGCGATGGGGGCGAGAAAGCAGAGTAATTTTTTTTTGAGAATCAGAAAGCAGAGTATATAACTTTTTTTTGAGACAATCTCGCGAAACTTTATTAACCCGTCACAATGTTTACAGGGACGAAATGAAGATCTCCCGGATGGCCTAACCACACATGGCGGCCAACCGCAAGGGAGAGAGAATGTTTCGCTAGATTGTGAGCTTCATAGTTTGAGCTCCTAAATTCATGACCTATATATATATATTGCAAGATAAAAAGCTAGAAGAGTGTTCTGATATCTCCCGAAGTACAGCTCCATAAGTAGCTAGCTTGCCATGATTCAACTCATCGACAACCACCTTGCAATTGGATGCAACCTGTATATCTTGTACATAAAGATCATCCGCCAAAGAGAGAGCTTATCTTATAGCTAGGGCTTCCAACGTTTGAGGTTCTGTGATGTGCTTGAAGATGATCGCTGAAGCCCCCAGAAAGTTGCCCTGCTGGTCTCTGCATATCACTCCGACAGAACCATGCTTCCTTCTCACGGCCACTGCCCCGTCAACATTGATCTTGACACATCCTTGGATTGGCGGCACCCATGTTGCACTCCGCATGACTCTCCCTGGTACCGCATGCGTCTCCCTTTTATTTACTATCTCCAACTCTGACAGAAACTTATTGATGAAAGCTGATGTAGCATGTGGAGACTGAAAAATATCCTCATGAATCGCCTTTCTTCGTGAAGCCCAGATCGCCCATAAAGTTACCACAACACGAACGAAATCATGCGGTTCTAATATTTCATGTAGAGCAAATAACCAGTCTTTAGCATGTTCCTCCTGGTGTGTAATGATTTTCTCGACCAACTCCTCAGGTGCTAGAGCCCACACGCTTCTTGAGAGAGCGCAAGAGAGAAGAGCGTGCCTCCATGTATCCCTCGCTCCACACAGGCAGCAAGTATCTGTATCGGCCATATGGCGATGATGAAGCACTTCTCCGCTGGGCATAGAGTGTCTTGCAAGTCTCCAGAGAAATAAGCGCAGTTTTGAGGGTACCTGGATATGCCATAGCGTGCTCCAAAACTTGTTGTTTTGCCCCGACGATGAGCCCTCAGTCTCGTTCCACCATCCCTCTCTGCTTGTCTTCGTTCGTAAAATCATTTGGTATGCTGAGCGAACGGTGAAACATCCAGTCGGTTCTTCATGCCAAGCCCAAAAATCTGGCTGCCTCCGCATACACACAGGTATACTTAGAATCTCGTTTGCATCAACCGGAATGAAAACTGAGCGAACAAGCCCCTCATTCCATTGTGCAGTCGTAGTATCAATAAGATCAGATACACGTTGTGGTGGGTTCGGCACTAAAGATGTAATAGGCCTTTTGAAACTATCTCGAGGGATCCAATTATGCAGCCATATATCCGTGCTCTCCCCATCCCCAATTCTCCTTATAAGACCCTGAGCTAAAATCTCCTTTCCATCCAATATCGGACGCCAAATCTGAGATGGATGAGGGCCCAAATCAGCTTCCAATAATGTACTGTTTGGGAAGTAAACAACTTTCAAAATCTGAGAACTGAGAGAGCTTTCATCGTTCATTATTCTCCAGGCTTGCCTCGCAAGCAGAGCTAGATTAAACATCTCCAAATCACGGAATCCCAATCCTCCCAGATGCTTTGGTTGTGCCATAGTGTCCCAGGCAACCCAGTTTGGTTTTCGTTTGCCTTGCTTACTCCCCCACCAAAATTGCCTAATGATGGCCGATATATTGTCACATAATCCTCTAGGGAGACGGAAGCATGGCATTGAGTAAACCGGAATTGCTTGTGCAACTGCCTTGATCAAAACCTCTTTGCCGGCAACAGAGAGTAATTTTTCCATCCAACCTTTTACCTTCTCCCAGACCCTGTCTCTCAAGTACTTGAACGTTCCATTCTTGGAGTGTCCCACGTCCGTTGGCATGCCCAAATAACGATCACTTAAAGACTCATTGTGAACCTGCAAGGAGTTTTTGATTGCTTCCCTCATAGAGCCTGGGCAGCCCCGGCTAAAAAAGATGGATGACTTGTCATGATTGATACGTTGCCTAGAAGCATTACAATATGTTTCCAACAGGTTTGACACTGCAACTGACCCCTCAACATTAGCCTTAAAAAGCAACAGGCTGTCATCTGCAAACAAAAGGTGGTTTAAAGTTGGGGCTGTTGGGGCCACCTTAATACCTGCAATTGATGACTGTGATCTGGATTTCAGGAGGCACGAAAGGCCCTCTGCTGCAATCAAGAATAAGTAAGGGGAAATTGGGTCTCCCTGTCGGATACCTCTGGTTGGTCTGAAAGAAGCAAGCTTCTCACCATTAAAAAGAACAGAAAAGGACACTGAAGTGACCATGCCCATAACTATATTAATCCAACTGTGAGAGAAGCCAAGCTTGTTCATCATAGCCCTCAAAAAAGGCCACTCCAATCTATCATAAGCCTTCATCATATCCAATTTGAGAGCACAATAACTATTAGTTTTTGCTTTAGACCTCTTCATGAAATGCAAGCACTTATACGCGCATATGATGTTGTCCGTGATAAGCCTCCCCGGAACAAAGGCAGACTGTTCAGCCGAAATTATGTCTGGTAACACTAGCTTCAATCTGTTGGCCACCACTTTAGAGGCAATTTTGTACATCACGTTGCATAAGCTTATCGGCCTAAACTGGGACAGGAGGGTAGGGTTTATTACCTTAGGTATAAGAACAAGAACGGTGTCATTAATACCTTCTGGGCTCTCCTCTCCATGGACTATTTTCAACACCACCCTTGTTACATCATCTCCACAAATATCCCAATGGCGTTGATAAAAATGTGCGGGGAAACCGTCCGGTCCCGGTGCCTTCGTCGGGAACATTTGGAACAGTGTTGTTTTCACCTCTTCTTTAGTGTATACCGCATTCAACATAGTATTCATCTCATCAGACACCCTCCTTGGCACGTGAGTTAACACTGCATCCATCCCCTGGACCTCCTCGGAGGTATATAGCGTTTGGTAAAAATTATTAACCATGGTTTTGAGCTCATCTGGATCTACTACAATTGCTCCCAAGGAATTATGCAAGGCTTTTATCATATTTTTCTTCCTCCTCAGACTCGCTCGAAGATGAAAAAATTTGGTGTTCTCGTCACCTGCCATCAACCAATCTATCCTCACCCTCTAGCACCACATTATCTCCTCTCAGTGATACATTTCAATAAGACGTTCATTTATTTTGAGCTCCACATGTGACGGCCCCATCCGAAGAGGATCAGACTGCAACTCTTCTAACATTTTCTTTAAATGCTTGATTTCCTTCCTCACGCTTCCGAACGTGTCGGTACTCCATCTGTCGAGTCCTCTAGCCAGGTTCTGAATCTTAAGCCTTATATCATCTACCGAATTGCAAGGAGCTTCGGTTTCCCAGCTTTGGATCAACATATCTCTCAAGCCCGCATGAGTCTCCCACATGGTCTCGTACTTAAAGTCCCTCTTTGCCCTTTTGCCCTTCTCTCGGCCAAAGTCCAGAAGCAAGGCCATATGGTCCGATGACGCCGCAACCTCATGTGTTATGGAGGCTAATGGGAATCTCGCCAACCAGTCTGAATTTACCAACGCCCTGTCCAGACGGCATCGAGTAAATGAGCCACCAGTCACTTTCTTTTCAAACGTCCAAAAACAGCCCTTATAGCCCAAGTCAAGCAGCATGCAGACGTCAACCGTATCTCTGAAAGCCTAGATTTGTGCATTACTGCGTTCCCCTACACCTTCATGCTCAGTTGGACGTAAAACTTCATTAAAATCGCCTATGCATAACCATGGGAGGCTATTTAAAGTACTGATGTTTTTTAATACAGTCCACGTTTGGTGTCTTAGATGGGTCTGCGCCTCCCCATAGACACACGTCATCCTCCATGGATCCTCCCCCTGTTCTGCAATAGAAACATCAAGGTGATAACACGAGTAACCAAGGATCTCAACTTTTATTGCACTGTTCCAAAATAAGCCAATTCCACCACTCCTTCCTTGACTATCAACCGCATATGAATTATCATAACCTATCGAGCTAGCCATAGCTTCTACCCTTTGACCATCTATCTGTGTCTCAACGATACAAAGTAGGGTAGGGGCAAACTTCCTCGTGAATTCGCGAAGCTCTTGGACTGCCGCAGGTTTACCCGCGCCACGACAGTTCCAACATAACGCATTCATTGGGCTCGGCGGCGCTCCTCAAAGGAGCCCGCCAAAGAAGTGACGGTATTGCCATGACCGACACCTTTCTCCACATTCTCATCCATTGCATCTATGTTTTTCTTGGCTCTCTTTAGGTCTTGCTTGCTGCTCGGGCTCTGAGGTATAGACGGCGAAGTGGTTAGAGCTAGCATCATCCCAGAATCCGAACTGTTTGCTTCATTGTTCACCGAGTGCTTCATATGCCGTGCCCTCTTTCTGTTACTGTTAGCATCTTCCATGGCGGCATCAGATTCAGAGCTCACTTGGTCCTTCCCAACATAACCGTCCTCCTATTCCGAACGGGGGTTTGCTCCCCGGCCGCCACGGCCTCCCCTCCGTCCTCCTCTTCTACCGCGGCCCCCTCCCGGGCCTTGTCCCGTCCTCATGACCCACGAGGCTCTTAGATCTTTAAAGATCAACGCAGAAGGAGGATGTATACCATCACCATGCTCTTTGAACTGATGCCCCAACATACCACAGACCGCACACCAGTCCGGTAGTTTCTCATACTTAATCCTGTATATCTGGCGCTTCCCCTCTCGTATCATAGAAACTGTGTTCTTCAGAGGCTTATCAACCTTGATCCGGACCCAAACTCTATGAAAGTTGCCAGCAAAGTCTTGTGATTGGGGTTCGACATAGATTACTTCGCCAACCTTTGCTGCTAGTGACGGGACCAGATGAGCATACAGTGGAGGTACATCATGAATCTGAACCCAAATTTCTATGGTGTCGAGCTGCACTGTGGATGGCTTTGTCAATCCATCATAAGGCTTGAGGATGACTGCATCTCCTCGGAAGTGCCACGGGCCATCCCTCGTTACTCTTTCCCAGTCCCCCAAACAGGAAAATTGCACAGTATAGAGATTATCCTCCAAGGGCTTGAACTGAACTTCTTGGGCAAGATCCCACGCGGCTCTCATGTTTCTGAAGAACCAAAACTGACTATATGTCTTGGGCGAGTGCACCCTGGCCAAAGCTATCCAGCGTGCCGCCTCGACTGGAATCTCCTTCTCGTCAAAAACCACATCATCGAGATCCTCTTCTCGAAGGCCGAGCTCCTTCATCAGGGTTGTTACATCGTCAGTCTCCGCTGATCCACTCGAACGAGATCCTGATGCCCCGCCTGATGCCATGATTTGTCGAACCCTAACCCGATCAGAAACGACTCGGGCCTTGCAGATGCCCTAGGACCTCCTCCTCCCCTTGCCCTCCTCAGGCTGATGAGCACAACAGCGCCCCCGAGCGAGAGAGGACAGGAGATCGCGGCGGAGACAGGGAAGTCAGATTCTCAACGGCGGCGATCAAGATCGCCCCGAGAGGAGGTAAACCCTAGCGTGAGGGAAGATGTGCCCCCGCGGAGTATATAACTGTAGTATTGTGTCAGTCGGTCGCTGCTGTTTTGTGTCCCGGAGAGATAAATGGGCCTTGTGGGAAGTTTCCCCAGGTTGGCCCCTGTGAAGAGCTAGGCGATTCGTATGTGTTGCTCATTGCCTCAAGCAATGGCATTGTGGCACCACCTGCTTATTTACCGATTTTGACAAGGTTCCAGCTCCGGTTTCTCGGTTTTAGGAACCTTCTAGATGGTTTCTGTTCGAAATTTCTGTTTCTTTTTTATATTTTCCTTTTCTATCGGTTTGCTTTTGTTTATTTTATTTTTTGGTCTTTATTTTCTTTCGAAAAATGTTTACAGTTTTTAATAATGTTTCTGAAATTTTAAAAATGTGCACAATCTTTTTTAAATACTCTTTTTTAAATGTAACGAAATATTTAAAAGATGTTCACTATTTAAAAAAAATCAAAAGAAATTCCGAAAATATTTATGTTTTTCTTAAATTTTCTCAGTTTTTTAAATATTCACTTTTAAAATGATAACATGTTTTTCTATAAAAGAACAATCGAAAAATAGTAAAACAGAAAAAAAACTAACATGTTACAGCTCTCCTTGTGCTACACCCCCCTTCCGAATCAAGATATCCTCTTGTTCTATTATAAATAAATAGTAGCCATCTGCTCTTTCACTAGGAGAAGATTTGCCTGAGATTGTTTAAGCAATCCCCTTAATCGTCGATCCCTTGCCAATTGATTATGACTTGTTTAATCGAGAGCAGAGACGAATTGTGCAAAGGCTTGTAAGTTTGCAAATTGGGCTAGTTCTAATTTTAATTTGCCATCTACTTGTTTCATGTCTTTAGGGTAGAAGGCTTGTGCATTTTACTCTTCAATCTGTTTTAGCCATAGATAGGTCCGAGACTTGGGCTGTCGTCGGCCTCATGAGGAAAGAGGTGGGAGACTGGCGGGAGACGACCCGGGCGCTTTTGGGATGCTTCTAAAAACCAACGAATCCCTGCCACTTAGTGAAATGTGATATAGATTCTTCCTTATTACTATTGACTGGCAGGACAAATGCGAAAAGCAGATATGGTTTGGTATTCGCTTACTCCCCGTATTGGTTATGTTCCTTATTCCTTGTCTAGCAGAAGCTAACTGAGCTCCGTTTGATCTCCCAGAAGGGAAGCTGAATTACTTGCAGCTATAATGTATTATGTGCGGGGTGCGATCTTTAATAGTTCATTGTTGTTTATTTTTGGACTTAAACAAGGGGCGGGTCTTTACCAACTTCCAAATCCAAGATTTAGGGGGGGGGGGGGAGGGACAGGGCACTTTTCATTCTTCATTCCAAACTCACGAATGTCGGGTCCGAGGTTTTGCCTTGTTATAAAAAAGGGGAGCTGAATAAAGAAAACTTCCTCCTTGGACGAGCACATGCCTTAGTCAAGTGGAACCGGGTGCGTTGTTTGAGCATTGGAAACAAATTAGTGGGGCCATGCTAGTATGGCAGAATATGCGTTAGAAAGGGCAATCCCTTCCCCCTTTTTATTTTTTAGTGAAAAACTAGGTCGAGCTTATAAAAGCAGTCCACACGGTTCCATTGAACAATATCGCAGCAACATAGACATAAGTGAATTTACTGGATCATGGGGAACCACCACAAGTACGTGAAGGAAATGTGCCCTAGAGGCAATAATAAAGTTATTATTTACATTTCCTTATATCATGATAAATGTTTATTATTCATGCTAGAATTGTATTAACCGGAAACTTAGTACATGTGTGAATACATAGACAAACAGAGTGTCCCTAGTATGCCTCTACTTGACTAGCTTGTTTATGAAAGATGGTTATGTTTCCTAGCCATAGACATGTGTTGTCATTTGATGAACAAGATCACATCATTAGAGAATGATGTGATGGACAAGACCCATCCGTTAGCTTAGCACTATGATCGTTTAGTTTGTTGCTATTGCTTTCTTCATGACTTATACATGTTCCTCTGACTATGAGATTGTGCAACTCCCGAATACCGGAGGAACACTTAGTGTGCTATCAAATGTCACAACATAACTGGGTGATTATATAGATGCTCTACAGGTGTCTCCGATAGTGTTTGTTGAGTTGGCATAGATCGAGGTGTCACTCCGATTGTCGGAGAGGTATCTCTGGGCCCTCTCGGTAATGCACATCACTATAAGCCTTGCAAGCAATGTGACTAATGAGTTAGTTGCGGGATGATGCATTACGGAACGAGTAAAGAGACTTGCCGGTAACGAGATTCAACTAGGTATGGTGATACCGACGATCGAATCTCGGGCAAGTAACATACCGATGACAAAGGGAACAACTTATGTTGTTATGCGGTTTGACCGATAAAGATCTTCGTAGAATATGTAGGAGCCAATATGAGCATCCAGGTTCCGCTATTGGTTATTGACCGGAGATGTGTCTCGGTCATGTCTACATAGTTCTCGAACCCGTAGGGTCCGCACGCTTAACGTTCGATGCCGATTCATATTATGAGTTTATGTGATTTGATGTACTGAAGGTTGTTCGGAGTCCCGGATGAGATCACGGACGTGACGAGGAATCTCGGAATGGTCGAGACATAAAGATTCATATATTGGAAGGTTACATTCGGACACCGGAATGGTTCGGGTCGTTTCGGATAAGGTTCGGAGTACCGGGGGTTACCGGAACCCTCCCCCCCGGGAAGTTATTGGGCCTCATGGGCCTAGTGGTGGAAGAGAGGAGGCAGGCCAAGGTGTGGCGCGCGCCCCCCTAGCCCAAACCGAATTGGACTAGGGCTAGGGGGCCGGCCCCCCTTTCCTTCTCTTCTCCCTCTCCTTCCCCCCTTCTCCTTGTGGAAGTAGGAAAGGGGGGGGGGGGCGAATCCTACTTGCAGTAGGACTCCCCCCCTTGGGCGCGCCTCCTCCTGGCCGGCCTCCTCCTCCCTCCCTCCTTTATATACGTGGAGAGGGGGGCACCCAAAGGGACAACAGAGAATCTCTTAGCCGTGTGCGATGCCCCCTCCATAGTTTTACACCTCGGTCATATCGTCGTAGTGCTTAGGCAAAGCCCTGCGCCGGTAACTTCATCATCACCGTCACCACGTCGTCGTGCTGACGAAACTCTCCCTCGCCCTCAGCTGGATCAAGAGTTCGAGGGACGTCACCGAGCTGAACGTGTGCAGATCGCAGAGGTGCCGTGCGTTCGGTACTTGATCGGTTGGATCGCGAACACGTTCGACTACATCAACCGCGTTACTAAACGCTTCCGCTTTCGGTCTATGAGGGTACGTGGACACACTCTCCCCGCTCGTTGCTATGCTTTTCCTAGATAGATCTTGCGTGATCGTAGGAATTTTTTTGAAATACTACGTTCCCCAACAGTACGGTCGGCCTATAGACCATGATGACATATGGATTTATTAATTGGTTTGTTCTGATTCTGATAGGTGCACCTGACATGGCATTTCCATGATTAAATAATATATCATTTGGTTGTTTCCATCAAGTCTCTTGCTCCTATTAACCTCAGCCTTAGTAGAAGCGGCACTGGGTGGACAGTCCATCCGCCCTTAAGTGGTATTACCAGCCATTCTGGAGGAGCGGTTGATCTAGCAATTTTTAGTCGTCATTTATCATGCATTTCATCAATTCTAGGTTATATCAATTTTATAACAACTATCTTGCCAGCCATGTACGCGGCTGCACACGGCATGTACGCCAGCATCGCCCTACTGTGGTCCAGCGCCTCCCAAGTGGTTACCTTCCTCGCAATCTTAGTCGGGAAGAGGTGAATTCGACATGTGGATCTGAGAAATCATGGAGGAGGGAAGAGAAGGCCATGTTGAGGCGCTTCACACATGATTTAGTTGGAGAGATAGGGATTGTGCGTGAGATATTCTGGTCTGTGATTTATCGAGAAAGAGAAAATTAGTTTTTTTAGAGTTGCCAACACTTTATTTAAGAAAGAGAAATTTAGTGCACGAGGTATGTCATCGGGCCACTTCTTTCTGTTTAGGCCTTTTTTTATGTTGAGACGTGCCTGCACACTAACTCATGGCGGGTCGTGCTGCCCATTTGCCCAATTATTACTCCCGCCCTGCGCACGACACGCTAGCCATCGGGTCGTGTCGTGCTATGGGCCATGCCTTATTGTCGACCCTTGTGACGTGGTGAAAAAGCCCAACCCTGATCTCAGCATTAAGATAGGAGATCTCATGAATCGCCTAAGCAATGCATTTAGTGGGCTAACCCATTAGTGGAAGAAGTGCTCAGGAGCGGTTTTGGGAAGCTTCTTCGACTGGTTTTGGAAAGCTTCCACACGTTATTTTGTGTACTTCTTTGCTTCTTTTTTGCTGGTTTTTCCTTTTTCCTTTTTCTTATAAATAATCGAATTTCACAAACATATTTTTAATTTTTAAATATTTTTTGACCTCGCAATCGTTCCATAAAATGCATGAACATTTTTTGAATCTTTGATCATTTTTCAAATTTGTGAACATTTTCAGAATCACGAATAATTTTAAATTAAAAATATATTTACAATTAGCAAACAAATTTTAAAATTTGAGAATATTTTCAAATCCATATTTTTTTGAATTTAGTAACATTATTAAATTTTATGCACATTTTAAAATTTATAGTCATTTTTTCAAATTCATGATTTCTGAATTTATGAACAATTTGTAAATTGATGGACATTTTAAAATCCGTGAACAATGTTTAAATTAAAAAGTTCATGAAGATTTTTTAATTTGGGAACTGTTTTTGAACATGTGAACATATTTTCAAATCTGTTTAACATTTTAAATATGCAAACATTTTTGGAAATTCATGAACATTTTTTTCAATTGCATGAACATTTATCAGATTTCACAACATCTATTGTTAAAAAGTTGGATATTTTTAATTAAAAAAACCACATGAAATAAAAAACTAAGTCCAAATAAATGAAGGAAATAAGTTCTGCAATTTTTTTGGAAATTCATGATTTTTTTTAATTGCATGAGCATTTATCAAATTTCGCAACATCTATTTTTAAAAAGTTGGATATTTTTAATTAAAATAAAACCACATGAAATAAAATAACTGAGTTCAAATAAATGAAGGAAATAAGTTCTGCATTCACCTGCTTTTTTTGAACCATCCATATAGATAAAAGCCTTTGGAAAATCCATTTATTGATGGCCTTTCTCCTCGCGCTCCATATAGCCCATAACATGACTACTAGCCAAGTGAATTGCACATGCGATGATTTTTCTACCAGCTCAAATAGCCATTAGTTGGCGCTAGATTTTGATGTCGCGATGAGGTGCTTCAGTAAGTCCAGATCAACAAGAGCCGACATGCACTTTGAGGCCGTGCACTCAACCAGAGAATGTTTGCATGAGTCCTCAGGCCCACAAAGGGAACATGCACTAGAGCTTGACATTTTGCGATGTTGATGAACATTGTTCGTAGGTAGAGAGTGCAAAACCAAGCGCCATAGGAAGACTTTCAACTTTGTAGAACCATAGTGTTCCAAAGAGAGACTTCCATGCTTCTCGAACACTTGAATTGGTCGGTGCCCCAGCCCCAGTGTCCAGCTAATCCGCTAAAAAAAGCTAATCTTCACATCAGTGTTTGGTGCCCACCGGCATCCGATAAGAGGAGCGAACAGAGAAGCTTCCTCATTGCTCGAAATTCCAAGCCCAAAATTCATCAATGTTCCTTGTGCATAAAGAGTATAATATCGTCAAAGAGTCCATCGGAAGAAAAGTAGCCCGAATAACATCTGATTTCCATGAAGCACTTGTCTCATCAACGAGTTCTCCAACAAAATGCACAGGATTAGTGACCAAAGATACTATGGGATGCACAAGCTCTTTCCGTGGTAACCAACTGTGAAGCTAGATCTTAATGGATAATTCGTTGCCAATTCTACGAATAAGGCCTCGGACCATAACATCCCTACTCGCCAAAATGGCCGTCCATACTTGGGACAGGTGAGAACCAACTTGTGCTTGTATCAAGGACGGAAGATAATTCTCGCACTGAATGAGTGACTGCAAAATTCTCCAAGCTTATTGTGCCAATAAAGAGAGGTTAAAGATCTCCAAATCTTTGAAACCAAGCCCACCCATTAACTTGGGTCGTATCGTATCATCCCACGAGATCCACACCGGCTTTCAATGCCCTTGTTTGCTTCCTCACCAAAAACTCCCGATCACTGAATTCAGGTTCGCACAAAGACCACACGGAGCTTGAAACCTGACATGAAATATATGGGAATCGTACGTGCGACTGGTTTAATTAAAACATTTTACCTGCAACAAACATAGTTTTCTCAATCCACCCTTGAACCTTATTCCAAAGCCTATCCTTGTAGTATTTGAAAGCACCATTTTCGGATGAGCCTACGTCAGAAGGCATTACCAAATATTTATCTGTACTTGCCTCATTAGGGACCCAAAGGATTCCCTTGATAGTGATTCTCAATATCATCTATACAGGCTTGTCATGCTTTGGGTCAATGCATCGATAGAGGCAAATCTTCCAGGATGGTGTTGTTAATACTTTCTGCACTTTCCACCCCTTCATCAATTACGAGAACCACCTTTGTAATCTCTTCGGTGATGCTGGAAAAAATTCGCCAGAAACCCAATGGGTCTCGGTACCTTAGTCAGGAACATTAGGAGCAAAGCAGTTTTACTACATCATCTGAATAGGGCGCCATCAACATGTCATACATATCCCTAGTGACCTTCACGGGCACAGTGTCCAAGGTCGCCTCCATACCGGATACCCCCTCCAACGAGTAGAGCTGGTTATAGAAGTTTGAACCCATAGTTTCCATAACACTAGGATCCTCGGTCATTTATCCATCCTCCATAAGCAATGATTTAATCTTGTTCTTTCTTTGACACATAATAGCCCTTTGGCGAAAATACTTGTGTAGAGAAGTGGTGAGTGACGCAGCGCTTCTTGATCCACCGTTGGAGCTATTTCTCACCTGTTGCAAGATGGAACTCTATCTCGCCTCTAGCGACGGCGCTATTGTGTCGACTCATTATTGTGGTAGTGACACAAGATTTTCGTTTTCCGTATGGTGTTTATGGGTTTTTCCACTATTAGTAGTAGTTTTATCGGGTCTTATTTTTCTTTTTTTTTACTTTGGTTTTCTTTGTTTCTTTCTCGATTTTCACCGATTCTTTGTTTTTCCTTTTCTTTTTATTGTTAATTTTCAAAACATGCGCATTTTTCACATACAATAAAACATCTGTTATACATGGTTACAAAATTTCAAATATTGTTTTGATGTCTATTTTTTTACATTCTATATTTTTTGTATACATATAAAAAATATACATGTTTAACATTTTTAATACATGATTAATATTTTTCAAATACATGTTTTTGAACCCTTTTTCAAATGTGTATTGAACATTTCTCAAATGCATGTTGATTTTTTTGAATGATACAATTTTTTTTAATAACTATGCAAACTTCTTCACATTCTATTAAAACTTTTTTTTAAATATTACAAACATATTTTTGAAACATGTGAACTTTTTAAAATGTGACGTTCATTTTTTTTGTTAGTAGAGGAACATTTTTTACAATTATAAAATTTCAAGAAAAATACCGTATTTTTTGAAAATGCATGAATATTTTTCAATTTAACGGTTTTTCATATACTATAAATAACTTTTTAAAATTACACAACCAAAAATTACACCCTGTTTACATTTTTCAAATTCAAGGTAAACATTTCAAGAATTTTATATTATCTTTTTGAAATATATGCATCTATCATTATTTAAAAAAAATAAAAATTAAATAAAAACGAACAAGCAACTGTGTGATTATGGCCTGCCATTTAGGCCCCTATTTGTTTGGGCTTTTGCAGCTATTCCACTTTGGCAAAAAAGCCAAAAAAGCTTCTAAGTAGGTACTTTTTGCTTCGGATTTTGGCTTATACCATCATATAATTGATTCATAAGCCAATAACTGAAGCAAAAAACCGTATTTAAAAGGTTTTGTGTTTTTTTTTGCCAAAGTAAAAACGCTGTAAAAGTAAAAGGAAAAGACCAAACAAATAGGGCCTAAGACGTCCTTGAGGTGAACTGGTTTGTGTCTTGCTGCTGCGCGCGAGACACAATCGTGCCCAAGATCACCATCACCTCACAGCGTGGCCATGGCCCAAAGGTGCTGAGCGGCAATGTCTACCTTGGCAACCACTTGCATTTCTGTTTCGAATGAACTTTCCATGGAAAAACTTGTCTTCTGGATAAGCCTTCTAGGTTGGACACCCGGACATGGTCGATAGCCAGAGGATGAAAGGTACCTAACCTTACAGATGGCACGAAATGCACATCGAGTTAACGACTGTTAAAATTGGGACCGGTTAACTGCAAGTCACCTGAAAACGTGAATAGGGTCAGTCAATTGAGCGGATCAACTTGAGCCGTTGGATAACAAACGAATGGTTCTGGTCCGTCTTCTTCCTGCAACTGTCGTTCTCTTGGGAAAAAAAATATCACGCTCGATTCCTTCCTCCTCCCGCTGCCTGCTACCACCGGCCGGACCGCCTGGCGCCGCCGCCGTCGCCCGTTGGATAACATTTTTCTTCTCCATCACCGCACCCATCCTAAACCCTAAGATAACGGGGTAGCCCTTCGGCGAGCCCCTTCCTTCTCCTTCCTTTCCTCCGACTCACTCCGACAAACTCGCAAAATCAACTGACAGTTGATTAATCTATTGGTATAGTTTACACGCCAGAAGATGTCTGCCTCAGAAAAAATATACCCACCAGATGGTGATAATCTGATCCTGATAGCCTCGGTTAAGTCGACCTAGCAATTGGTCACTGTTAGAAATGTACGAGGCGTGTGCCCGTTGCATTCATGTTACTCGAACATTCAGTCGCCTGGGAGTGTCCTGTGACGTAAAGAGTCTTAGGTTTTGGCCAACCATATGCATGAACCCAATGTCAAGATTAATCATCGTCACCGGTCGACTAGGACGTTCCACCAGTCAGTGTAATCAAGCATGTCGACGCAACATGTACCAGGATATTTCGGGTATATGCCCACATGACGCGCCATGCACAGGGTTTTTCCTGCATTCTCTCATCTGACTCTACATGGGGCATGCACACATACATCTTCCGATGAACCCGCACCAGTCTCCCCTCTCCCCCTCCTGAGTCGCCCCACGCGTGGGCGGCCGGGAGGCGCCCAGATCTCGTCGGCCGGTCCTCCCCCTCTCCTCCTCCTCCCTCGCCGTCGCCGGCGGCGGCGGGGACTCGGGCCCTCTCGCTCGGGTGGGGCTGGCGCGGGCCGTCGCCCCCGGGCTGGAGCGTGGCGGCGGGCCGGACGCCACGGCGGGTGGTGGCGGCGCCTCGGCGACTTCGTCCCCCGCGGCAAACGGCCTCGCGATCTGGTGCGTCGCGGTCGCCAGGGACGGCGGCGGCGTGGCCGGATCGGTTCGCGGCGGCGCGGCCGGATCTATGCCCAAGCGTGGGCCTTGATCGCTGGATTTCCGTCGGCATGGTGGCGGGTGCGACTCGTCGGCAGATGGGCAGATCCGCCGGGATTCTACCCTTGTCTGGTCCTTGACAGCGCGGGCAACTCCGGGGGAAACCTTAGATCTCCTTGGGATCGAGCGATGGCGGCGCTTTTGCGTCGTAGTCCCTCTTTAGGGCATCGTTTTGGAGTTTACTCCGGTTGAAGGGACTAGCGACGTCGGCGGCGCACGTCTGGTGGAGCAAGTGCCGATGAAAATCGCGCCGACTACGGTCATGGCGGACGATGGCGGCGTCTTTGATGTCGTTCCCTTGTCGAGGCATCGTCGTTGCAGTCTGCGTCATCAGGCTTGGGATGCTCCGGGAAAAACCCTAGATCTGGGTCTTCCGGATCGGATGATGATGACGTTTTATCGCTTTCCATCCTGGGGGCATCGTTTTGGAGCAAGTGATGGCTGGGGGGATGGTGGAGCGGTGCTTCATCTCACACATTGATGGCGGCGGTTATCGGCGGCATGGCGCTGTGGAGGCTCGGCGTCCGATGCGCGGGATGGACTCGCGCGGGAGGAGGTAGCTGTCTGGCGTCATGGTGACGTCGATGGCTGAGTGGCCAGATAAGGTAGATGCCTCAATATGATCTGAAGACGGACCCGTGGAAGATGACGGCGACGACACACGAGTGCGTCTGACTTGATTGTACCCCAGACCCGGTATGTGGCTCGGCTGGGGTTTCCGGCTTTTGATGTTAGGCATAGGTGAGTGGTCTGAGTGGCCCAGCTAGCACCCCTTCATCGTATGGATAGGAGTAGCGGCATATGTTGCCAAGATGATGGATTCAGGCATATTGTTGTAATACTTTGTAAGGTTCTTGAAAATAATCAATAAAGTGACCATATGCATCTTCCGGATGCAGAGGCCGGGAATCATCCTCCTTTTCTAAAAAAAAATCTGACTCTAACACGATGGCGGAGATGCATGCATGTGTGTTTTCTCGTGGCTTCCTCGTGAGATTCCACGCAAGCAGCGTACTGGACAACCCAATCATGGATCACGTACTGCACTACCACACGAAGGAGGGTACGCACGTAGTAGGACGAGGGCATGTCGACCAGTCGCTATTCTGTCTCCCACCAACTTGTCATCATCAGCAAGGCCAACTCCAACGTGCCGACTCATTTCGTTCACGCGCGTTTGTTTGGGTCGCGACGGACAGGAAAATCGGTCCAACACGCTGATTCAAACGGACACGCATCTACTCCTCCCTCTGGCCCGTCAATCGATGGCACATTGGTCATCCTCTCTCACCTCATATCGACAGCAAATCTTCGTCCGCCTCCGCCCATTTCCAGTGTCTCTGCTAGTAGCCGGTGCTGACACACCTTTCCCCAACGCCGCCACCTCCCACGTCGCCGCCACCACCGCCTCGCCGCCCGGGGCACCGAAGCTCCCCCCCGACGCGACCGCGAGCAGAAAGCCGGCTCCCCGCCCCGGCCAGCTCCTTCGTCCGACAACGCCCGCTGTCCTGACGCCGACACGCTCATCGGACGTCACCAGGCCAGCTACCTGGTCCAAGGGAGGCGCGCGTCTCTTCGCCGACCAGCTTATTCGTCGACGCCCGCAAGCTGGTCGACAGTTTGCCAAGGTACAAAATGGACTCCGCCGACGAGTTCTTTTTTCACAATTTTCATTGTGACTCCGACGATTCCTCGTCTGATGATGAGGAAGAGATCTTGCCTGCCGTGTTGGTCCATCACCACCTTAATACGCAGCGGCCGTTGTTCAGTGGCTCGATCCCGGGGCACTTCCCGGCGTTAAATCGCAACAGAGAGAGCTGCCATTTCCTTCTTTGGAAGGACTAATTTGACACAACCAACCCGCTGTTCAAACATCAGAAATTTCGGCGGCATTTCCATATGGGTAGGCATCTTTTCAACCGTATTAGAGATGGGGTTGTCAGATACGACAATTATTTCGAGTGCAAAGAGGATGACCTTGGAAATATTGGCTTCTCATCTTATAAGAAATGCACTGCAGCCATCCGGATGCTTGCTTACAGAGTGCTCGGTGATCTCATTGATGAGTACGTCCGTATGAGCGAGTCTACATGCCTAGACTCCATGTACAGGTTCTGCAAGGTTGTGATTGCTGTGTTTGGCCCTGAGTACTTGAGAGAGCCGACTGCTCAACATACAACCCGCTTGTTTGCGATGAATATCAGCAGGGGCTTCACAGGGATGCTTGGCAGTATAGACTGCATGTACTGGGAGTGGAATAACTGCCCTTCTGCTTGGCAAGGGCAGTACAAAGGGCCATGTCAGGGCTTGCACTGTCATAATTGAGGCCGTGGCCTCATAAGATCTTTGGATCTGAAACTTTTTCTTTGGCATGACCGGATCACATAATAATATCAACATGCTTCAATGCTCATCGGTCTTTGCAAGGCTTGCCGAAGGCAACAACCCACCGGTGAATGTTACCATCAACGACCACAACTACGACAAATGATACTACCTAGGTGACGGTATCCATCCTCAGTGGACCACTATTGTGAAGACAATCCCCAACCCTCTCGGAGAGAAGAGGAAAAGATTTTCCCAAGAGCAAGAGGGTGCTAGGAAGGACGTCGAGCGTGCCTTTGGTGTTCTGTAATCTCGACGGGGCATCGTTCGGTATCCTGCTAGGACTTGAAGCACCAAGAAGTTGTGGGAGATGATGACTGCTTGTGTGATCATGCACAATATGATCATACATGATGAGTGCTCGAAACATATCTACGATTAAGGGTTTCAGTTCTAGGGTGAGAATGTTGTGCCTGAGCATGGAGGAGCGGCAACGTTTGCACAGTTCACCCAATTTCATCATGAAATGCGTGATTGGGAAACTCACATGCAGCTGCAAAATGATTTGGTTGAGCATATATGGGCTCATGTTGCCAACCAATAGATGTATCTTTTTTTAAATGTATTTGAGACTATTCCGCTTGTAAAACTATGTTAAATTTATTTGGTTGTGAAATTATATTTTATTTGGTTGTGAGAAACTATGTTATTTTTGTTTTCTTGTGAAACTGTGCAAAATATGTGCATATTTAGTTAAAAAAAATAGCGGCCAGCCGGCCACGCCAGCAAATATGGATCGGTGCGTTGGGTACACTGCCGACCCAAATCGTAAACACGGCAGCCGCCCTAAACGGACAAAAAATGGATAAAATCATTGTCCGTTTGGGTCGGCGCGTTGGAGTTGCTTTAATTTACCAGTAATGCTACACTCACAGACCCATTATACGGATCCTACGGATTAGTGCTAGGTGTCAGGCTGCAAGTGGGATGAGACGCGGGAGTCCCACATAATGTCGCATCAACCCACATAATTATGTGGGATTAAGTGGGATGTCCACATAAAAATAATTGTGACTATGCGGGTTGCCACATACCCACATAATCTGAATGCAAGAATTAGTACATGTCAGGATAGTCTCCGTGTATTAAGACTACAACTTGTTAGAATACAACAAGTACATAATCTGAATGCAAGATGAATTGCATTAATACAACCTGCCATCCTTTATTTGCTGCAAGACTAAAGACAAAATCAATTGCAATAAGACTAGAGGCTACAGCAAGTTGAATTTTTTCAGCTCTTCAAGATCTTCCATCACCATCAACCTGCCATCCTTTCTTCAAGTAGCAAACTAGCAACCCATATTTCCTGTCAAAAAATATGTCCGTCAGTCCATTTGCATCATAAGAATCCATTTTACAGGATAACTTCGGACTTTACAAGAAACATTGGAAGTCAAACAAGTAGCAAAGTAGAAACATTCAGCTTTTCTTCAGAACAGAGGGCAGATGAACATTTTGCAGTAAAAAGAAGTGTTGGGAAAATAATTGGGATTTCACTTAACAATAGAACCCCTCCTTCTATTTGCTTAACATGATTTAATCAGTCCTAACAACATAAAAAACAACTTGATGCAGAAACGTGGCATACGCTAGGATTAACAGAATACCTTAATGATCACAAACTTCTGGCCAGCACCTATCCCGTAGAAAATTACTCATATCCGAAACCACTTAACCCTAGGCATTAAACCTTGACTTCAACAGAAGAAATTGACTATAAACATTAATCATTAACCTTTAAAAGTGATCATCTGGACTTAATTAAGCACATTGAGATAACCAGAAGATCAGGATCTTACAACCAATGGAAGCAGCCATTGGTGTAGGCGATGTGAAGTCCCATGCCTGCTCGATGCAGGCTTGATGCATGCTCGATGTAGATGCTCGCAGCGGGTAGCGGCACAACCCTGGCACCGGAGCAGAGGTAGGAGAAGGTCTTCCCGTCGCACAACGCTCCCCTAGATCAGATTGGGGGTTTTGGGATTTAGGAGGGCAGAGTATACGCACGTGAACAGGTCAAATCGTGCGTAGCCAGCTGCCCCTCTTTATATGTGGCGCTGGTGATCAGGGGACCTAAACCACGTTGTTTCCCCCCCTAAAAAAACGTTGGTTTGGATTGCCCCCGATCGGGGCGCGTCAGTTGGGGTCGAAGGGAATGTACGTTGGTGCGTGCCCCCAAAACAAATAAAAGAGAAACTTAAGTTCCAAAACTAAAAGAGAAACTTAAGTTCCAAAACAAATAAAAGAGAAAAGTTAAGTTAACAGGAAGGGGGCACGCACCAACGTACGTTCTCTTCGACTCCAACTGACGCGCCCTGATCGGGGGCGGTCCAAACCAACGTTTTTTAGGGAAAAAACAACGTGGTTTAGGTTCCCTGATTACCAGCGCCACATATAAAGAGGGGGCAGCTGGCTATGCACGATCTGACCTGTTCACGTGCGTCTACTCTGCCCTCCTAAATCTCAAAAACCCCAATCCGATCTAGGGGAGCACTGTGCGACGGGAAGACCATCTCCTACCTCTACTCCGGTGCCAGGGTAGTGCCGCTACCCGCTGCGAGCATCTACATCGAGCCTGCGTCAAGCCTGCATCGAGCAGGCACGGGACTTCGCATCGCCTACACCAATGGCTGCTTCCATTGGTGGTAAGATCCTACTCAACTTCTGTGATCTAAGTAATTAGGTGATGTTCTAGTTATCTCAGTGTGCTTAATTAAGTCCAGATGATCACTGTTAAAGGTTAATGGTTAATGTTTATAGTCAATTTCTTCTGTTAAAGTCAAGGTCTAATGCCTAGAGTTAAGTGGTTTTGGTTAAGAGTAATTTGCTACGGGATAGGCGCTGGCCAGAAGTTTGTGATCATTATGGTGTTATGTGAATCCTAGCGTATGCCACGTTTCCACGTCAAGTTTTTTTTTATGTTTTTAGCACTGATTAAATCCTGTTAAGCAAATAGAAGGAGGGGTTCTATTGTTAAGTGAAAACCCAATTATTTTCCCAATGTGCAGAGGGCAGATGAACATTTTGCAGTAAGAGGATGCACTACAGGAATCAGGAACTTTGCCGTCTGCCATGGCTGTCGGCAAAGGCATGCCTGGCGGATGACAAAGGCCTTTGCCGTCAGCTAGCAGACGGCAACACGTTCGGCTGAACAAACTACGACAAAGGGCACTTTGCCGTCTGCTGGCAGACGGCAAAGATGCAATGGTCTTTGCCGTCCGCCAGCAGACGGCAAAGACCTTTGCATCTTTGCCCTCTGCAAGAAGATGGCAAAGTACCCAAATATGCCAGCCCAGATCCCCCCCAGGTAGCTGCCACGTGGCACGCTATGCCGTCTGCTGGCAGACAGCAAAGCAACCATATAGGCCAGCCAAGTGCCCCCCAGGTTGCACAGGTAGTTGCCACGTGGCAGCTTTGCCGTCTGCTAGCTGAGGGCAAAGCTCTTTGCCGTCTGCCAGCAAATGGCAAAGAGCCTGTAGAGCCCCTGTTTTTTTCTTAAATTCATTCAATTTCACAGAATTTCACAGATATATATATACACACACATTTGAAAATACTTTAACAAGCATAACAACACATATACATACCAAATCATATCCCTGCCATATGGATATGATCATCCAACACATATACATACCAAACCAAAAGTCCATATGCAACATATATAGCTAGCCAACATATCCAACAACAAGCATACAATGGTTTCATCCATACATACATATATAGGAAGCAAGTTTCACATTGTTCATCCTACAAAATCAAAATAAAAAGGAAGCACAAGGAGAAGAGTAGACTCCATCAACGCAAGCTTCCTCATCTAAAGCAAATTTGCAAATTGGGAAAGAAAAAAGTTAGAAGAAGAAGAAGAAGACTAGAAGAAGAAGACTAGCTAGAAGAAGAAGAAGAAAAAGAAGAGGAAGAAGAAGAATTTTCCTTCTCTTTCTTTTTCTCCTCTCCTCTTCTTTATCTTCTTCTTCTTCTTCTAACTAAGGAAGGTAAAAATGCCATTTTTTAGCTAAGCTAGGTAAAAATGCTAAGTGTAGGTCATTTTAGAGCCAAGCTAGGTAAATAGGTTATTTTGGAGTTTAGTAAGGTTATTATGTCATTTTCGAGGAAAATAAGATAAGTCTATGTCATTTTGGAGGTAACAAAGATTATCATGCCATTTTGACCTAAGTATGCTAAGTATGTCATAAATGAACTGAAGAAGCTAAGTATAGGTCATATTTGAGCTAACCTAGGTAGTTATGCCATTTTTGACCTAAGTATGCTAAGTATGTCATAAATGAACTGAAGAAGCTAAGCATAGATCATTTTTGAGCTAACCTAGGTACTTATGCCATTTTTGACCTAAGTAAGCTAATTATGTCATAAATGAACTAGGTAAGCTAAGTATAGATCATTATTGAGCTACCCTAGGTAGTTATGCCATTTTTAGCTAACTAAGCATATTAAGTCATTTAGGAGGAAAAAATGTAAGTATAGGTCATTTTATAGCTATCCTAGGTAAAGTATAGGTCAACTAAGCTTATTATGTCAATTTGGAAAATAAGGTAAGTATAGGTCAGTTTTGTGCTAACGTAGGTGATGATGCCATTTTTGAGCCAGCTTACGTAAGTATAGCTCATTTTTTATCTAACTTAGGTAATTATGCCATTTAGGAGGAAAATAAGCTAAGTATGCATTTGTTAAGCAAATCACTAGAGAAAACTTACCCTCATCACAACAAATGCGATAAAGATCGCAACTAAGGTAAGAATTGATCCAATGGCATAATGATACCAAGCCTCATTATCAATGGTGTATTTTCTAATCTTCTTAATCTTCAAGCGCATTGCATCCATCTTCAAGCGCATTGCATCCATCTTCAAGCGCATTGCATCCATCTTCAAGCGCATTGCATTCATCTTCATCTTGTGATCTTCGACGACATCGGCAACATACAACTCCAATGTCATCTTCTCTTCTTTAATTCTTTTAATTTTTTCTTTCAGATACTCATTTCCTTTTTCAACTAAATTTAACTTCTCGACAAGAGGGTCGGTTGCAATTTCCGGTTCACATACCTCCTAGATTAAAATATCTTTATGTTAACTTGATGGCCATAATTGTCATAAATGCGAAATGCAACAAATAGTTATAAAAGTGAATTTCCCACATCCGAATCATAAAGCGGGCGAGGGCCGACGGGGACATCAATTCTGCACTTTTGAAAGTGAAGATCTAGGTCCAAGAGGAATGAAATGAGCATACTAGGAGTTGTCTATTCAGGATATCAAGACCATGGCACTTTGTATAACAAACAATCATACAAAGTAAGAAAATTATACAAGTAACTATATAAATCATACAAGTAACTATATAAATCAAGTACAACATAAAAAATTGAATACCTAATAATAATATGGATCGTCGGGTTCAATAAATGCTACGGGATCAATAAATGCATCATCATCATCACTAATAAATGCATCATCATGTGGAAGCCCACCTTTACGTAATCGGTTAAGCATTGACAGGTCATCCGCATCAGTAACCTCTTCTAGTTCAGGCTCTTCTTGTTCTGGCTCAGGGGTGAAGTCGGGTTCACTGTCGCTGTCTACTTCAATGTTCTGGGGTGAAGTAGAGCGGTTCTTGAAACTTTTTTTGGAAAGACGTGTTTCTTTGAAGAATTCTCCTTGAAGGCACAAAAGCGATACCCGTTGATGTCGTATTTGTCAAATGAACGGACCTTAAAGTCAAAATCATTAGCGACTTGTCTCAATTCGGCGTCCATAAACTCTGAATTAGCCTACAAGTTTAAGACGAAAGGGACAGTTGCATTAGCCACAAATTAGACGAAGAAATGAAATGGTCTAATCAAAATTACTGTTTGTTTGAACCAAGAGATGAAACCGGGATAGCCGCCTCCATGCTTTGCCAGAAGCTCATACTCTTCGACGGAATCCTTTTGGATCACCGCTCCATACGAGAATTTGGCGACATATCGACTGTATCAAATTTATCCGGGAATAAGAGCAGTTCAAAGGAATTAGAAGTTGCGAAACAATGTACCGAGAACTTACTCGATGTACGGCCGCGCTTCTCTTAGGTTGTTGAAGATATACAACGAAATGGTCTGCCATTCTTCGAAATCCAATGTTAAGGAATTAGAAGCACTGGCTGGTGCCAGATCCTCTTTGATAGGCTGAGGTTGGATCCACCCTTTTTAGGGACACCAGCATTGTACCGAGGCTTCAGATTATGCAAATGACGATTTTTGGCTTCGTAGTGTGCTGTCACGAAGTTTGTCGCCTCCTCAGTAATGAATGCCTCGGCCATCTATGCTTCAATTCTACGTTTACTTTTACATTTTGCTCGAAGCGTCTTCTGCATCCTCTCAGTTGTGTAGCACCAACGATTTTGCACAGGTCCCCCCAATCTTGCCTCGGTTGGGAGATGCAAAATCAAGTGCTGCATTGGATTAAAGAAGCCCGGCGGAAAGATCTTCTCTAACTTGCAGATCAACTCCATCGCCAACTCTTCCATTTCTTCTAGCAGGCCAGGCGATATTTCTTTCGCACAAAGAACACGGAAGAAATAGCTCAACTCTGCCAGTACTAGCCATTCATCCTCAGGGATGAAGCCACGCAACATCACCGGCATTACCCGCTCAATCCATATGTGCCAATCATGACTCTTGAGACCAAATATCTTCAATTTATCAAGACTCGCTCCCCTCTTTAGATTCGCTGCATACCCATCGGGGAACATCAACTGCTTTTTCACCCACAAGATAATTTCCCTCATAGTTGGCCTTCCAAGATTGAACCATGCCCTTGGCTTTGTCCAGTTCTTCTTTCCTTTCGGTGGTCGCATGTTTTGTAACGGTCTATGACATAGCACCTCCTGATCGACTTTAGCCTTAGTATTATCCTTTGACTTCCCATCTATGCCGAACAATGTATCAAAAAGTGCCTCGGCGATATTCTTCTCAGTGTGCATCACGTCGATGTTGTGTGTGAAGGAAATATGCCTTAGAGGCAATAATAAAGTTGTTATTTATATTTCCTTATATCATGATAAATATTTATTATTCATGCTAGAATTGTATTAACCGGAAACTTAGTACATGTGTGGATACATAGACAAACGGAGTGTCACTAGTATGCCTCTACCTGACTAGCTCGTTGAATCAAAGATGGTTAAGTTTCCTAGTCATAGACATGAGTTGTCATTTGATTAACGGGATCACATCATTAGAGAATGATGTGATTGACTTGACCCATTCCGTTAGCTTAGCATTTGATCGTTTAGTATATTGCTATTGCTTTGTTCATGACTCATACATGTTCCTATGACTATGAGATTATGCAACTCCCGAATACCGGAGGAACACTTTGTGTGCTACCAAACGTCACAACGTAACTGGGTGATTATAAAGGTGCTCTACAGGTGTCTCCGATGGTACTTGTTGAGTTGGCATAGAACAAGATTAGGATTTTTCACTCCGATTGTGGGAGAGGTATCTCTGGGCCCTCTCGGTAATGCACATCACTATAAGCCTTGCAAGCAATGTAACTAATGAGTTAGTTGCGGGATGATGCATTACGGAACGAGTAAAGAGACATGCCGGTAACGAGATTGAACTAGGTATTGAGATACGGACGATCGAATCTCGGGCAAGTAACATACCGATGACAAAGGGAACAACGTATGTTGTTATGCGGTTTGACCGATAAAGATCTTCGTAGAATATGTAGGAACCAATATGAGCATCCAGGTTCCGCTATTGGTTATTGACCGGAGATGAGTCTCGGTCATGTCTACATAGTACTCAAACCCGTAGGGTCCGCACGCTTAACGTTCGGTGACGATCGGTAATATGAGTTTATGTGTTTTGATGAACCGAAGGTAGTTCGGACTCCCGGATATGATCACGGACATGACGAGGAGTCTCGAAATGGTCGAGACATAAAGATCGATATATTGGACTATGTTTGGACTTCGGAAGGGTTCCGGGTAAGTTCAGACAAATACCGGAGTACCGGGGGTTACCGGAACCCCCCGGGGAGTGTAATGGGCCTCACGGGCCTTGGTGGAGAAGAGGAGGGGCGGCCAGGGCAGGCCGCGCGCCCCCTCCCCCTCTAGTCCGAATTGGACAAGGAAGGGGGGGGGGCGCCCCCTTTTTCCTTCCCCCTCTCTCCTCCTTCCTTCCCTCCTACTCCTACTCTTGGAAGGGGTGGAATCCTACTCCCGGTGGGAGTAGGACTCCCCTTGGGGCGCGCCTAGGAGGCCGGCCCCCTTCCCCTCCTTCACTCCTTTATATACCGGGGAGGGGGGCACCCCATAGACACACAAGTTGATCATTGATCTTTTAGCCGTGTGCGGTGCCCCCCTCCACCATAATCCACCTCGGTCATATCATAGCGGTGCTTAGGCGAAGCCCTACATCGGTAGCATCACCATCACCGTCATCATGCCGTCGTGCTGACGGAATTCTCTCTCGAAGCTCTACTGGATCGTGAGTTCGTGGGACATCACTGAGCTGAACGTGTGCAGATCGCGGAGGTGCCGTATGTTCAGTACTAGGATCGGTCGATCGTGAAGACGTACGACTACATCAACCGCATTGTCATAACGCTTCCGCTTACGGTCTATGAGGGTACGTGGACGACACTCTCACCTCTCGTTGCTATGCATCACCAAGATCTTGCGTGTGCGTAGGATTTTTTTTGAAATTACTACGTTCCCCAACAGTGGCATCAGAGCCAGGTTTATGCGTAGATGTTATATGCACGAGTAGAACACAAGTGAGTTGTGGGTGATACAAGTCATACTGCTTACCAGCATGTCATACTTTGATTCGGCGGTATTGTTGGATGAAGCGGCCCGGACCGACATTACGCGTACGCTTACGCGAGACTGGTTCTACCGACGTGCTTCGCACAGGTGGCTGGCGGGTGTCGGTTTCTCCAACTTTAGTTGAATCGAGTGTGGCTACGGCCGGTCCTTGTGAAGGTTAAAACAGCAGATACTTGACGAAATATCGTTATGGTTTTGATGCGTAGGTAAGAACGGTTCTTGCTCATCCCGTAGCAGCCACGTAAAACTTGCAACGACAAAGTAGAGGACGTCTAACTTGTTTTTGCAGGGCATGTTGTGATGTGATATGGTCAAGACATGATGCTAAATTTTATTGTATGAGATGATCATGTTTTGTAACAGAGTTATCGGCAACTGGCAGGAGCCACATGGTTGTCGCTTTATTGTATGAAATGCAATCGCCATGTAATTGCTTTACTTTATCACTAAGCGGTAGCGATAGTCGTAAAAGAAATAGTTGGCGAGGCGACAACGATGCTACGATGGAGATCAAGGTGTCGCGCCGGTGACGATGGTGATCATGACGGTGCTTTGGAGATGGAGATCAAAGGCACAAGATGATGATGGCCATTGAAGGAAATATGCCCTAGAGGCAATAATAAAGTTATTATTTATTTCCTTATATCATGATAAATGTTTATTATTCATGCTAGAATTGTATTAACTGGAAACATAATACTTGTGTGAATACATAGACAAACAGAGTGTCACTAGTATGCCTCTACTTGACTAGCTCGTTGATCAAAGATGGTTATGTTTCCTAGCCATTGACATGAGTTGTCATTTGATTAACGGGATCACATCATTGGAAGAATGATGTGATTAACTTGACCCATTCCGTTAGCTTAGCACACGATCGTTTAGTATTCTGCTATTGCTTTCTTCATGACTTATACATGTTCCTATGACTATGAGATTATGCAACTCCCGTTTACCGGAGGAACACTTTGTGTGCTACCAAACGTCACAACATAACTGGGTGATTATAAAGGTGCTCTACAGGTGTCTCCGAAGGTACTTGTTGGGTTGGTGTATTTCGAGATTAGGATTTGTCACTCCGATTGTCGGAGAGGTATCTCTGGGCCCACTCGGTAATGCACATCACTATAAGCCTTGCAAGCATTGCAACTAATGAGTTAGTTGCGGGATGATGTATTACAGAATGAGTAAAGAGACTTGCCGGTAACGAGATTGAACTAGGTATTGAGATACCGACGATCGAATCTCGGGCAAGTAACATACCGATGACAAAGGGAACAACGTATGTTGTTATGCGGTTTGACCGATAAAGATCTTCATAGAATATGTGGGAGCCAATATGAGCATCCAGGTTGCACTATTGGTTATTGACCGAAGACGTGTCTCGGTCATGTCTACATAGTTCTCGAACCCATAGGGTCCGCACGCTTAAAGTTACGATGACAGTTATATTATGAGTTTATATGTTTTGATGTACTGAAGGTAGTTCGGAGTCCCGGATGTGATCACGGACATAACGAGGAGTCTCGAAATGATCGAGACATGAAGATTGATATATTGGACGACTATATTCGGACACCGGAATGGTTTCGGGGGTTATCGGATATATAACGGAGTACCGGGGGGTTACCGGAACCCCCCGGGGGACTAATGGGCCTACATGGGCCTTAGTGGGGAAGAGGAGGGGCGGCCAGGGCAGGCCGCGCGCCCCCTCCCCCTCTAGTCCGAATTGGACAAGGAGGGGGGGGGGGCGCCCCCTTTCCTTCTTCTCCTCCTCCTCTTTCCCGCTTCTCCTAATCCAACAAGGAAGGGAGGGAGTCCTACTCCCGATGGGAGTAGGACTCCTCCTGGCGCGCCCTCTCCTGGCCGGCCGCCTCCCCCTTGCTCCTTTATATACGGGGGCAGGGGGGCACCCCAAAGACACAACAATTGATCTGTTGATCTTTTCGCCGTGTGCGGTGCCCCCTCCACCATAGTCCACCTCGATAATACTTTAGCGGTGCTTAGGCGAAGCCTGCGTCGGTAGAACATCATCATCGTCACCACGCCGTCGTGCTGACAAAACTCTCCCTCAACACTCGGCTGGATCGGAGTTCGAGGGACGTCATCGGGCTGAACGTGTGCGGAACTCGGAGGTGCCGTGTGTGTTCGGTACTTGATCGGTCGGATCGTGAAGACGCACGACTACATCAACCGCGTTGTGCTAACGCTTCCGCTTTCGGTCTACATGGGTACGTGGACACCACTCCCCCCTGTCGTTGCTATGCATCACCATGATCTTGCGTGTGCGTAGGAATTTTTTTGAAATTACTACGTTCCCCAACAGTGGTATCCGAGCCTGGTTTTATGCGTAGGTGTCATATGCACGAGTAGAACACATGTGAGTTGTGGGCGATATAAGTCATACTACTTACCAGCATGTCATACTTTGGTTCGTCGGTATTGTTGGATGAAGCGGCCCGGACCGACATTACGCGTACGCTTACGTGAGACTGGTTCTACCGACGTGCTTTGCACACAGGTGGCTGGCGGGTGTCAGTTTCTCCAACTTTAGTTGAACCGAGTGTGGCTACGCCCGGTCCTTGCGAAGGTTAAAACAGCACCAACTTGACAAACTATCGTTGTGGTTTTGATGCGTAGGTAAGAACGGTTCTTGCTAAGCCCTTAGTAGCCACGTAAAATTTGCAACAACAAAGTAGAGGACGTCTAACTTGTTTTTGCAAGGCATGTTGTGATGTGATATGGTCAAGACATGACGCTAAATTTTATTTTATGAGATGATCATGTTTTGTAACCGAGTTATCGGCAACTGGCAGGAGCCATATGGTTGTCGCTTTATTGTATGCAATGCAATCGCCCTGTAATGCTTTACTTTATCACTAAGCGGTAGCGATAGTTGTAGAAGCATAAGATTGGCGAGACGACAATGATGCTACGATGGAGATCAAGGTGTCGCGCCGGTGACGATGGTGATCATGACGGTGCTTCGGAGATGGAGATCACAAGCACAAGATGATGATGGCCATATCATATCACTTATATTGATTGCATGTGATGTTTATCTTTTTATGCATCTTATCTTGCTTTGATTGACGGAAGCATTATAAGATGATCCCTCACTAAATTATCAAACTATAAGTGTTCTCCCTGAGTATGCACCATTGCGAAAGTTCTTCATGCTGAGACACCACATGATGATCGGGTGTGATAGGCTCTACGTTCAAATACAACGGGTGCAAAACAGTTGCACACGCGGAATACTCAGGTTAAACTTGACGAGCCTAGCATATAACAGATATGGCCTCGGAACACGGAGACCGAAAGGTCGAGCGTGAATCATATAGTAGATATGATCAACATAGTGATGTTCACCATTGAAACTACTCCATCTCACATGATGATCGGACATGGTTTAGTTGATTTGGATCACGTGATCACTTAGAGGATTAGAGGGATGTCTATCTAAGTGGGAGTTCTTTAATAATATGATTAATTGAACTTAAATTTATCATGAACTTAGTACCTGATAGTATTTTGCTTGTCTATGTTGTTTGTAGATAGATGGCCCGTGCTGTTGTTCCGTTGAATTTTAATGCGTTCCTTGAGAAAGCAAAGTTGAAAGATGATGGTAGCAATTACACAGACTGGGTCCATAACTTGAGGATTATCCTCATTGCTGCACAGAAGAATTACGTCCTAGAAGCACCGCAGGGTGCCAGACCTGCTGCAGGAGCAACACCAGATGTTATGAACGTCTGGCAGAGCAAAGCTGATGGCTACTCGATAGTTCAGTGTGCCATGCTTTACGGCTTAGAACCGGGTCTTCAACGACGTTTTGAACGTCATGGAGCATATGAGATGTTCCAGGAGTTGAAGTTAATATTTCAAGCAAATGCCCGGATTGAGAGATATGAAGTCTCCAATAAGTTCTACAGCTGCAAGATGGAGGAGAATAGTTCTGTCAGTGAGCATATACTCAAAATGTCTGGGTATAACAATCACTTGATTCAACTGGGAGTTAATCTTCCGGATGATAGTGTCATTGACAGAATTCTTCAATCGCTGCCACCAAGCTACAAGAGCTTCGTGATGAACTATAACATGCAAGGGATGGATAAGACGATTCCCGAGCTCTTCGCAATGCTAAAGGCTGCGGAGGTAGAAATCAAGAAGGAGCATCAAGTGTTGATGGTCAATAAGACCACCAGTTTCAAGAAAAAGGGCAAAGGGAAGAAAAAGGGGAACTTCAAGAAGAACATCAAGCAAGTTGCTGCTCAGGAGAAGAAACCCAAGTCTGGACCTAAGTCTGAGACTGAGTGCTTCTACTGCAAGCAGACTGGTCACTGGAAGCGGAACTGCCCCAAGTATTTGGCGGATGAGAAGGATGGCAAGGTGAACAAAGGTATATGTGATATATATGTTATTGATGTGTACATTACTAATGCTCGCAGTAGCACCTGGGTATTTGATACTGGTTCTGTTGCTAATATTTGCAACTCGAAACAGGGACTACGGATTAAACGAAGATTGGCTAAGGATGAGGTGACGATGCGCGTGGGAAATGGTTCCAAAGTCGATGTGATCGCGGTCGGCACACTACCTCTACATCTACTGTCGGTGTACAAAAAGAGGGGTGCGTTTTTGTACCCCTTTACCTATGCGCGGGCAGTCGAAGCCGCGCCTACGGTCACGCCAAGCAGAACAGGGGAGGTGAGCCAAGGTAAGACCGAAGCCCAAGACAATCAAAGCAACGCCAAGGCCAAGACCACAAAGAGCAGAGGGACGAAGCAGGTTCCCCCGGCAAGACCCTTGCCGGGGCAGCCTCAGCAGCCCCGACAACACCCTTGCCGGGGCAGCTCGCCCCACACCAACAGAGCGAGCCACCCTTGAGCCCACAGCCCCCAACGCCCTCATCAACGTGGGGCCAGGGCTCGGGAAGGCACCTCTGTGGTGGCATGCAGATCTTTGTGAAGACATATCCAAGATTAGATGAGGATTAGAAGACGATTCTCGGCAAGATCCTTGCCGAGGAAGGCCACCAGACCCCCGGCAAGGCCCTTGCCGGGGACGACAGCGCGCCATGGCAAGACCCTTGCCGGGCCACCCGGCAAGGCCCTCGCCAAGGACGCCAGCGGGGCCACCGCCAAGCCCGCACCAACCAAGCTTCCACCACCGTTCACATGCAGCTGCCAGCCCAACCAGCTGGGCGGGCACCTGCGTGGCAACATGCAGCTCCCAGGCCAACTCATCGAGCGCCTGCGTGGCGGCATGCAGATCTTCGTGAAGGCTCCGCCACTGCGCCACCTAAGCTGCCTGCCCGCCTACATGGCACCACGCACGCATCGCTGGCCAGGGCGCGTGTCAAAGCGAGGAGGAGCGGCGACGGACAGGACGGGCCTTGCCCCCGTCCCCAATAAAGCAAGGGGACACCTTAGCTACGCATTAAATGCGTCTTGTCCTGTAAAATGAGCGATAAGCTCTGGGCACTGTACGCCTTTCCACCTCCAGTGTGCCACTGTGGCAGCCCCTTCCAACTATAAAAGGAGGCCCACGGCATACTGGAGAGGGATTCGGCTCTTTCGAACCATGCGCTGACCACAACTAGTTCGAGAGCTCAAGAACTCTCTGAAATACACCCACCAAAGCAGGACTAGGGTTTTACGCATCCTCGCAGCACGAACCTGGGTAAACGATCCTTGTGCTGTCTACTAGCCCTGCTCTTCTCGCAACCCCGCGCCCCGGCAACCGTAGTAGGGATTCTTGTGATCCCATAGGTGTCGTTCCACACCGACATCTACCTTCGGATTAGTTTTAGACCTGAATAATTGTTATTTGGTGCCAGCGTTGAGCATGAGCATTATATCTGGATCTTGTTTGATGCGAGACGGTTATTCATTTAAATCAGAGAATAATGGTTGTTCTATTTATATGGGTAATATCTTTTATGGTCATGCACCCTTGAAGAGTGGTCTATTTTTGTTGAATCTCGATAGTAGTGATACACATATTCATAATATTGAAGCCAAAAGCTGCAGAGTTGATAATGATAGTGCAACTTATTTGTGGCACTGCCGTTTAGGTCATATCGGTATAAAGCGCATGAAGAAACTCCATACTGATGGACTTTTGGAACCACTTGATTATGAATCACTTGGTACTTGCGAACCGTGCCTCATGGGCAAGATGACTAAAACACCGTTCTCCGTAACTATGGAGCGAGCAACAGATTTGTTGGAAATCATAGATACAGATGTATGTGGTTCGATGAATATTGAGGCTCGTGGCGGATATCGTTATTTTCTCACCTTCACAGATGATTTGAGCAGATATGGGTATATCTACTTAATGAAACATAAGTCTGAAACATTTGAAAAGTTCAAAGAATTTCAGAGTGAAGTTGAAAATCATTGTAACAAGAAAATAAAGTTTCTACGATCTGATCATGGAGGAGAATATTTGAGTTCCGAGTTTGGTCTTCATTTGAAACAATGCGGAATAGTTTCGCAACTCATGCCACCCAGAAAACCACAGCGTAATGGTGTGTCCGAACGTCGTAATCGTACTTTACTTGATATGGTGCGATCTATGATGTCTCTTACTGATTTACCGCTATCGTTTTGGGGTTATGCTTTAGAGACGGCTGCATTCACGTTAAATAGGACACCATCAAAATCCGTTGAGACGACGCCTTATGAACTGTGGTTTGGCAAGAAACCAAAGTTGTCGTTTCTTAAAGTTTGGGGCTGGGATGCTTATGTGAAAAAGCTTCAACCTGATAAGCTCGAACCCAAATCGGAAAAATGTGTCTTCATAGGATACCCAAAAGAGACTGTTGGGTACACCTTCTATCACAGATCCGAAGGAAAGACTTTTGTTGTTAAATTTGGAATCTTTCTAGAGAAGGAGTTTCCCTCGAAAGAAGTGAGTGGGAGGAAAGTAGAACTTGATGAGGTAACTGTACCTGCTCCCTTATTGGAAAGTAGTTCATCACAGAAACCGGTTTCTGAGACACCTACACCAATTAGTGAGGAGGGGGTTGTTGTGCCACCTCCGGGCGGCGCAGCGACCTCCAGGACGCCCACACCGGCGACCACCGCGCGTTCTTCCCATGGTGTGCGCGCCGTGCAGCGTCACCACGTTGGTGACCCTGGGCACCGCCGCGGGAAGAGCCCTGTGCGTCATCCGCAAGATGGAGGGGTTCAGAACGCTCGCCGAAGCGCTGGCGAAAATGGCACGCAGCCGCTGGGTCGTAACGGAGCTCCTTCTAACATAGTTAGAAGTCGAAGCGCGCCGCGATCCACGCAGCTGTCGCCGCCGCCCACACCAGCGGAAGCTTTGGCGCGCGCGCAGCTGCTCCTCGACTTCCCTCCTGCTGCGGAGAAGCTTGACGAGTGGAGGGCCACCATCCGGAGCCTCGTCGCTGTCGCCAACAAAGACGATCCGCGACCGGCGGGTCCCTCGGGTCGGCGCTCCACTGAGCCACCACATGCTGGCGCTGGGAGGACCGGGGGAGCTGCGGCCACGGTGCACTCTCCTCCTCCTCGCCAGCCGCCGCGGGCGTCGGCCCGTCGTGACGACGCTTGTGATAACATCTCCATAGCGTCGTCCGACCCGCGGACCCTCCGCGACCAGCGCCAGGTCCTTCGGGAACGAGCTCACGAAGACGCTCGAACCACCGTCGAGCGTCGGCGCGAAATGCGTCGCCAGTCGGACAAGCGGGCGGGACCCGCTATGGACCACCCGGCACCGGGGGGCTCCGACGGCCTACCTTACGAGGTGGGCTGCCCGGCCTTTACCCGTGAGCTGCGGCAGTTCCAGTGGACGTCCCACCGCACGTTCAAGCCCGACGTCGGCGAGAAGTACACTGGCAAGACCCATCCGTCCAAGTTCCTCAGCATCTACACCATCGCGATGTAGGCTGCTGGGGCTCGCGACGATAAGGTGCTTGCCAACTATTTCCCACTGGTGCTCAAGCCCAATGTGATGTCTTGGTTGATGCACTTGCCGGTGGATTCCATTTCTTCTTGGTCGGATCTGTGCCATGAGTTCGTTGGCGCCTTCATAGGAGGCCACCAAGCTCATGGCCAGGCCAGTGATCTGCATATCATTCCCCAGAAGGAAGGGGAGACCCTGCGCAAGTACATCCAGAGATTCAGCCAGGTGCAGTACAACATCCCCGACGTTCATCCCGCCGTTGTGATTAGCGCGTTCCACCAGAACGTGCGCAATCGCAAGATGCGCGAAGAGCTGGCGATGACCAAAGTTAAGGATGTGGCCGAGCTCTACGTTCTAGCCGATAGGTGCGCCCGGGCTGAAGAGGGAAGGAAGTACCCCGGCGAAGACGCCGGCGCGGAAACCGACTCTACCGATGAAGACGCCACTACCCCGACGAAGAAGGGCCGGCATCACAACAGGAAACGCAAAGGCAAGGCCGGGCTTGCAGTTGAGGGATCAGATGACACCGGTGCCGGCAAGAAGGTCAAGGCAGACGCCCCCGGCAAGGAGATTGCCGGGTGCGCCGCCTGCCGGGCCTTGGCGGCTACCGACAAGCCAGGAAGCTCCGACAAGCAATACTGCAAGATCCACCGCACCAAGGGCCACGATCTCTAGAACTGTCGGCATGTCGAGCTGCTTGCTGAGAAGCAAAAGGCTGAGTATGAGAGGCGGGACAAGGAGAAGGACCAGGACGGTACGGAGGGATCCGGCAAGAAGCGTGGCGGCCAAGGAGGCCGCCCCGGCAAGGACAACCAGCAAGAGAGGCCCGCCCGGGGCCGCGACAAGAAACAAGAAGACGATGATCACGACGAGGACGACGAGTCTGGTGAGCAAGGGTTCCAGAAGGCTACGGAGGCCATGTGCGTCGATGGCGGTGCCTCGCTGCACACCTCTCACCGCCAGCTCAAGCAGTGGGCGCGTGAGATTACAGCAGCAGAGCCGTCGTTCGACGCTCAGAAGCCGCCGAAGTGGCCCAGCACGCCCCTCATCTTTGACGCCGAGGACCACGTTGACCGCATTACCACGGTCGGGTGTTTGCCGTTGTTGGTCTCACCAACGATACGCAACCTCAGAGTGAACAAGATGCTGGTTGACGGCGGGGCCGGCCTGAACCTGATCTCACCTGTCGTGATCAAAAAGTTGCAAATCCCTGATGGAGACCTCGAGGAAACGGGCACGTTTCAAGGGGTCAATCCGGGGAGGAGCCAGCCGAAGGGAAAGGTCACACTGCCCGTGACATTTGGAGGAGAGTTGAACTACAGGGCGGAGAGGATCGTCTTCGACGTGGCCGAGATCCCCTTGCCCTACAACGGGATCCTCGGCCGCCCGGCACTAGGCAAGTTCATGGCGGCGTCACACTACGCCTACAACATGCTAAAGATGCTCGGGCCATTGACCATCATCTTCGTCCCCTCCGACAAGAAGGACGCGCTGATCTGCGCCGACCAACTCTACTGGGAAGCAGTTGCAGCAGCTGCCGTCAAGGCACCATCTCCTGCCGCTGAAGGCCCGGGAGGGAAGAAGAAGCCCGGCAAGACCTCTCGCACCTACTCCGGCAAGCGCACCTCCTTGGAGTGCTGTGCTACCGTCGAGGACGTGCCGGAGAGCTCTACTGACAAGAGCAAGAGATCCAGGGCCGAGCCGCCGCAGACCAAGAAGGTGCCCGTCAAGGAGGATGGCACGGGAGGGGCCTTCACCATAGGCTCCACCCTCGACAGCAAATAGGAAGGCGCGCTCGTCACCTTCCTGCGGGCGAATGTCGACGTGTTTGCATGGCAAGCATCCGACATCCCCGGTGTTCCCAGGGAGGTGATTGAGCACCACCTAGCTGTCTGCCCCCACGCGCGGCCCGTCAAACAGAAGGTCAGAAAGCAGGCTCTGGAGAGGCAGGAGTTCATCACAGAGGAGATCAGGAAATTGGAAGCGGCGAGTTTGGTGAGAGGAGTGCTCCACCCGACGTGGTTGGCCAATCCGGTAGTGGCGCGCAAGGCAAATGGGAAGTGGAGACTGTGTATTGATTACACAGATATCAATAAGGCTTGTCCTAAGGACCCCTTCCCGTTGCTGCGCATCGACCAGATTGTTGACTCCACGGCCGGGTGTGATCTGTTGTCATTCCTCGACGCCTACTCAGGCTACCACCAGATCTTCATGCCGAGAGAAGATGAAGAAAAGACAGCATTCATCACCCCATGTGGTACATATTGCTTTTTACGGATGCCTTTCGGGTTGAAGAGTGCTTGCTCAACGTTCGCAAGAGCAGTCCAAATTGGTTTTGAACCTCAGCTCCATAGAAATATGGAGGCCTACATGGATGACATAGTGGTCAAAACCAAGGACGGGCCAACTCTTGTGCAAGATCTGGAAGAGACATTTACCAACCTGCGCAAGATCAACCTCAAGCTGAACCCTGAGAAGTGTGTCTTCGGCGTTCCGTCCGGCAAGCTTCTCGGGTTCTTTGTGTCGCAGCGTGGGATCGAGGCAAACCCAGACAAGATCAAGGCTATTGAGCAGATTGAGGTGCCTAAGCGGGTCAAGGATGTGCATCGGCTCACCGGCTGCGTTGCTGCCATGAGCCGATTCATCTCCAAGTCCGCCGAGCGCGCCCTTCCTTTCTTCAAAATCTTGAAGAAGGCAGGCCCAATGGAGTGGACCCCAGAAGCCGAGGCAGCATTGCAGGACCTGAAGAAATACCTTTCCTCCACGCCAATACTGGTTGCGCCTAAACCCCAAGAGCCGTTGCTGCTGTATTTGGCGGCGACGAATCAAGTGGTCAGCGCCGCACTGGTGGCACAGAGGGAGGTCAATGAGGAGGCGGTGACGGCGGCGGAACCAGTGGATGGCAAGTCCAAGATTCCCCCGGCAGGGCCTGGTCCCGGCAAGGCGAGGTCCCCGGCAGAGTCTGATGCCACCGAGGCGGTGCCCACGCAGTCAAGTGAGGTGTGCAGAAGAAGAAGATGATGCAGCACCCGGTTTACTTTGTTAGCTCCCTCTTGCAGGGAGCTATATCGAGGTACTCCGGTGTGCAGAAACTGCTCTTCGGCCTCCTTATGGCCTCGAGGAAGCTGCGTCATTACTTCCAAGCCCACGAGATCACTGTCGTCACCCCCTCCCATTGCAACGGATACTGCATAACCCAGATGCGACTGGGAGGATTGTGGAATGGGCCTTGGAGCTGTCAAGTTTTGGTTTAAGGTTTGAAAGTACCTCGACAATTCAGAGCAGAGTCTTGGCGGAGTTCATTGCAGAATGGACCTCGACGCCTGATGAAGAAATCTAGGAGACCACTCTCCCTGGCAAGGAAGCGGACCGCGACAGGATCATGTACTTTGATGGGGCTTTCTCGCTGCAAGGCGCCGGTGCCCTTGTGCTGCTCGTCGCACCCACCGGAGAGCACCTCAAGTATGTGTTCCAGATGCACTTCCCCAGGGAGATGTCCACCAACAACACTGCTGAGTACGAGGGATTGCTTGCCGGTCTCAGGATCGCGGCAGACCTCGGAGTTAAGAAGCTCATCGTCAGGGGTGATTCGCAGCTCGTTGTCAGACAGGTCAACAAGGATTATCAGAGCCCATTGATGGAAGCTTACGTTGATGAGGTGAGGAAGCTGGAGGAACGCTTTGATGGTATCCAAGCAGAGCACATCCGCCGAGCGGAGAACGACACCGCCGATTACCTGTCAAAGCGTGCCGCATTCAATCTACCTGTGGAACCGGGTACCTTTTTGCTACGGCTAACTCAACCATCCGTCGAACCATTAGTAGGGTAGAACAAGCGGAGGAAGTCAGGTCCCAGCATGTACTTTCCTACCGAGCCCCCTGGGGCCGCCGGCAAGGGTGCTGCTGCAGACGCTGAGCCTGCCCAAGAGCAACTGGCTCCGGCAGGGCGGCAAACCCTGGCCGTAGAGACAGTCGCTCCCACGGCGGAAGAAATGCCTTTGGCCCTTGCCGTCGAGCCACAGGCTCCGGCATGGGCACAGCACACCGTCCAATTCCTCCAAACAGGGGAGCTTCCTGAGGAGCAAGAAGAAGCGGAAAAAGTAGCCCGTCGGTCCGCCCTGTACCAGTTCGTCGATGACGTCCTATACAGGAGAGGCCAAACAGTGTGAAATTGAAGTGCATCCCCCGGGAGGAAGGACTGGAGCTGTTGGCGGAGATACATGGCGGCATATGTGGCTCCCACATAGGGTCGAGGGCCCTTGTCGGGAAGGCGTTCCGGCAAGGTTTCTTCTGGCCCACCACCCTCCAGGATGCGACGGCACTAGTAACCAAGTGTGAAGCGTGCCAGTTCCATTCAAAGAAGCTTCATCAACCAGCTCAAGCCCTTCAAACAATCCCTATCTCCTGGCCATTCTCGGTCTGGGGGCTCGATATACTGGGCCCTTTCCCCCGCGCTGTCGGGGGCTTTGAGTACTTGTACGTTGCAATCGACAAGTTCACAAAGTGGTCGGAAGTGGAAGCAGTGAGAAAGGTGACTGCTCAGTTAGCCGTCAAGTTCTTCGAGGGACTGGTCTGCCGTTTTGGTGTGCCAAACAGAGTCATCACCGACAACGGCACGCAGTTCACAAGCCACACCTTCATGCAGTACATTCAAGACCTCGGTAGCAAGGTCTGTTTTGCTTCCGTGGCACACCCACGGAGCAACGGCCAAGCGGAGAGGGCAAATGCTGATGTGTTTGGAGGCCTGAGAACGAAGACCTTTGACAAGCTGCACAAGAGTGGAAGGCGCCGGATTGACGAGTTGCCGGCGGTTCTTTGGTCGATCAGAATGACGCAAATCGAGCCACCGGCCAGCCACCTTTTGCCCTAGTATACGGGGCAGAAGCAGTTCTCCCCAGGGAACTCATATACGGGTCACCTCGAGTGCTCGCTTATGATGAGCTTGAGCAAGAGCCGTTGCGCCAAGATGACGCGATGCTCCTTGAGGAAGATCGTCTTTGGGCGGTTGTGAGAGCAGCGTGCTACCAGCAAGCCTTGCGCCGCTACCATAGCCGCAAGGTTCATGCCCGAAGCTTTGAGGAAGGCGACCTTGTTCTTCGGCGCGTTCAGTCGGCCAAGAATTCCAACAAGTTGACGCCAAAGTGGGAAGGCCCTTATCGGGTAATGGGAGTCACCAGGCCCGGCGCAGTCCGCTTGGAGACTGAAGATGCTGTCCCAGTGAGTAACTCCTGGAACATCGAGCATCTTCGCAAGTTTTACCCATAAGGCGCGGCTTGCCGGGCCTCCCGGCAAGCCACCTTTTGTACAAGCTTTGCCGGCGAGGCATGTGACCTTTTGTACAAAGCCAGGCGTAGACCCTGAGCATAAATAAATGAAGCGCTGGCGCCCTAAGTCATAGCATGCATGCTAGGTCGAGTCTCTTCCTTGGTTAGGGTTGATAGTGCTCAGCAGCGACTAACCCCTAGCTTAGAAGTCGAGTGCGCGTCTATCTGTTTCTTTTTCTGTCCTCCTTTGGTTCGCAGGGCACAAGAGTACTTTTGCTGAGCTACTTGGAAGAAGGGAACTGGACCGGCGTCCCAACCCCGGAAAACCAGAGTTGCCGGGGGCTGCAAGCACGGGGATCCAACCGCGGCAAGACAAGGTTGCCGAGGGCTGCAGATCCAGATAAGTCTTTTATCATCTGTCATGCATTTTGGAACAGGACTGGGGCATGTGAAACCTCATTTTTATCTCTAAGCTGTCGTGCTCCCCTTTTTCCTATACCTAAGGATTATTTCCTAGGTCCGGATTTGGTTGTAGCCGCGGTGGCAAGGAGGTAGAACGAGGAGCTTGAAGCCCACCTCATCCCTGCCTCCGCCAAGAGCGCGAGGACGGTCGAGTGGGGTGGGGGGACGGCAAGGCCTGTTGCCGGGCGAAAAACGTTTATCTTAAACAATAACAAGGATTCGCTCCTTGTCGCGGGACTTACCCGCGAACGAAAAACCCGGCAAGCATCCCTTTTTCATTAAAAACATCCCATACAGGTAGAGTTCGTACGAAATGAAAAACATGAACAAAGGGGATTACAAGCGTTAAATTTAACAAGGCCCGAAGGCTTACAGATTAAAAAAGAGATAAGGTGCCCGTGATTCCTTTCTTGTCCCTCTCCTCAGGAGGCAGGTCAAGGAGGCGAGAGGACAAAAGGGGCGCCTAGGCGAGCTACGAGCAGCAGAAAGCACCAAGAGAACACGTCGGTGGCCGCCCATGGGTAGGCCGGTGATGACGGTGCCGGGAAAGGAGCTGGAAGATGAGGCGGCAGGACCGGCAGTACGCGATGAAGGCGTCGGTGCCCGCGTACTCCGAGTTGACGGCCTTGCCGCCCGCCCTCTTCCTCTTCCGCGGCCTCCCGACGCCAGCCGCCCAAGGAGACGGCCCCGAGAAGTTCAAGGAGTGGCCAGGTGCAGGTGCTGCTGCTGCCGCACCCGCCCAGGCGCAGGGCGACCGATGCCTAGTCGGACTCATCCCCGTCTTCTGCCCCGCTGTCCTCCTCGTCACTTTCGCTCGAGGAAGAGCTTCCATCGTCGGAATCTCCATCGGAGGAGCTCTCCATGCAGCACTTCAGGCGAGTCCCGAACTCTCCAAAGACCTTGACGGAGAGCAGGTCGTCCTCCATCAGTTTGAAGTAAAGGACGAGCCCCGCCGTCAGGCTGTGGATGCGGGCGAACGTCTTCCACCCACGACGGAGGTACATGAGCCGAGGAGCCGGGAAGTCGACGTCGACCCGCGTGCCCCCGTTCCCACAGCCCCTCATGTGCAACCTGAGGGTCTGGGGCGGGTTACGCTCCATCACCCGAGCAAACGGGGCGGGAAGACGAAGACGACGACGCGGAGGCCGGCGCAGCCTGATGAAGAACTCGCAAGGCTGGTCTTAAACATGGCCCTCCATCGGGAAGGGCATCGTTGGCGAGGGCAAGGCCGGCGCGCCGCCCCGTCCTCCTCTTCCCCGAGCACTACGGCCCCTGCCCTGGCCTCGCCCACGGCCTCGCCCCCTCCCCCTTCCCCTCGCGGCCAGTTCCACCACCACGGGCTCAGGAGGAGGAGGGACGCCCTGTTGAGCGGCAACCCTCGCCGCCACCGTCGAGGGACCCGAATTCCCTTTCTCCATGGCGAGTGAAAGGAAGAAGCAGAAGCAGGAGGAGACAGATAACAGAAGAGTGCGGGGCGCCATCCCCCTCCCCCTCTTTATAACGAGGCGGGGTCGGGGCTCAGCCGCCCCGCTCGGCCAATCCAGCCACCGGAGGCGCAGGGAATCAGGACCGACCCGCTGCCCCAACCAGCGACAGCCGGTTTCCCGCCTCCACCGCTTGCCACCCCAGGCGCATGAAGGACGCGTGGCAGACGTGCAGAACTGAGGGGACGGGTGAAGTGACCTCTCCCCACCCCGTGATCGTGGGGAGTGGACGCCTTGAAGACCGCGACCCACCCCCGTTCAGTAAATGAGCCGCGCCTCCACGCCTCCCTCTTTCTACGGGGAAGGCGCGAGCCACCTCTTTACTGCGATGTGACGCATGCGTGTGGAAACCGCCCCACGCATGCCGCCCACATCATGCACACCCCTCCACGCCGCGCCACGCGCGCGGGTCGTGGGAAGCGCAGCGCGCAAAAAGTCTTGCTGCGGTAAAAACTGCCCCGGCTGCCCACGAACCGTTTTGGGCCTGGCCCAACAACATGTCGCGCTTATGTGTGGCCCAGGCCCGGGGGCTCCTGTCGGTGTACAAAAAGAGGGGTGCATTTTTGTACCCCTTTACCTGTGCACGGGCAGTCGAAGCTGCGCCTACGGTCAAGCCAAGCAGAACAGGGGAGGTGAGCCAAGGTAAGACCGAAGCCCAAGACAATCAAAGCAACGCCAAGGCCAAGACCACAAAGAGCAGAGAGACGAAGCAGGTTCCCCCGGCAAGACCCTTGCCGGGGCAGCCTCAGCAGCCCCGACAAGACCCTTGCCGGGGCAGCTCGCCGCACACCAACAGAGCGAGTCACCCTTGAGCCCACGGCCCCCAACGCCATCATCAACGTGGAGCCAGGGCCCGGGAAGGCACCTCTATGGTGGCATGCAGATCTTTGTGAAGACATATCCAAGACCAGATGAGGATTAGAAGACGACGATTCTCGGCAAGATCCTTGCCGAGGAAGGCCACCAGACCCCCGGCAAGGCCCTTGCCGGGGACGACAGCGCGCCACGGCAAGACCCTTGCCGGGCCACCCGGCAAGGCCCTCGCCAAGGACGCCAGCGGGGCCACCGCCAGGCCCGCACCAACCAAGTTTCCACCACCGTTCACATGCAGCTGCCAGCCCAACCAGCTGGGCGGCCACCTGCGTGGCAACATGCAGCTCCCAGGCCAACTCATTGAGCGCCTGCGTGGCGGCATGCAGATCTTCGTGAAGGCTCCGCCACTGCGCCACCTAAGCTGCCTGCCCGCCTACATGGCACCACGCACGCATCGCTGGCCAGGGCGCGTGTCAAAGCGAGGAGGAGCGGCGACGGACGGGACGGGCCGTGCCCCCGTCCCCAATAAAGCAAGGGGACACCTTAGCTACACATTAAATGTGTCTTGTCCTGTAATATGAGCGATAAGCTCTGGGCACTGTACGCCTTTCCACCTCCAGTGTGTTACTGTGGCAGCCCCTTCCAACTATAAAAGGAGGCCCGCGGCATACTGGAGAGGGATTCGGCTCTTTCGAACCACGCACTGACCACAGCTAGTTCGAGAGCTCAAGAACTCTCTGAAATACACCCACCAAAGCAGGACTAGGGTTTTACGCATCGTCGCGGCCTGAACCTGGGTAAACGATCCTTGTGCTGTCTACTAGCCCTGCTCTTCTCGCAACCCCGCGCCCCGGCATCCGTAGTAGGGATTCTTGTGATCCCATAGGTGTCGTTCCACACCGACATCTACCTTCGGTATTAGTTTTAGACCTGAATAATTGTTATTTGGTGCTAGCGTTGAGCATGAACATTATATCTGGATCTTGTTTGATGCGAGACGGTTATTCATTTAAATCAGAGAATAATGGTTGTTCTATTTATATGAGTAATATATTTTATGGTCATGCACCCCTGAAGAGTGGTCTATTTTTGTTGAATCTCGATAGCAGTGATACACATATTCAAAATATTGAAGCCAAAAGATGCAGAGTTGATAATGATAGTGCAACTTATTTTTGGCACTGCCGTTTAGGTCATATCGGTATAGAGCGCATGAAGAAACTCCATACTGATGGACTTTTGGAACCACTTGATTATGAATCACTTGGTACTTGCGAACCGTGCCTCATGGGCAAGATGACTAAAACACCGTTCTCCGGAACTATGGAGCGAGCAATAGATTTGTTGGAAATCATACATACAGATGTATGTGGTCCGATGAATATTGAGGCTCGTGGCGGATATCGTTATTTTCTCACCTTCACAGATGATTTGAGCAGATATGGGTATATCTACTTAATGAAACATAAGTCTAAAACATTTGAAAAGTTCAAAGAATTTCAGAGTGACGTTGAAAATCATCGTAACAAGAAAATAAAGTTTCTACGATCTGATCGTGGAGGAGAATATTTGAGTCTGAGTTTGGTCTTCATTTGAAACAATGCGGAATAGTTTCGCAACTCACGCCACCCGGAACACCACAGCGTAATGGTGTGTCCGAACGTCGTAATCGTACTTTACTTGATATGGTGCGCTCTATGATGTCTCTTACTGATTTACCGCTATCGTTTTGGGGTTATGCTTTAGAGACGGCTGCATTCACGTTAAATAGGACACCATCAAAATCCGTTGAGATGACGCCTTATGAACTGTGGTTTGGCAAGAAACCAAAGTTGTCATTTCTTAAAGTTTGGGGCTGCGATGCTTATGTGAAAAAGCTTCAACCTGATAAGCTCGAACCCAAATCGGAAAAATGTGTCTTCATAGGATACCCAAAAGAGACTGTTGGTTACACCTTCTATCACAGATCCAAAGGCAAGACTTTTGTTGCTAAATTTGGAATCTTTCTAGAGAAGGAGTTTCTCTCGAAAGAAGTGAGTGGGAGGAAAGTAGAACTTGATGAGGTAACTGTACCTGCTCCCTTATTGGAAAGTAGTTCGTCACAGAAACCGGTTTCTGAGACACCTACACCAATTAGTGAGGAAGTTAATGATGATGATCATGAAACTTCAGATCAAGTTGTTACTGAACCTCGTAGGTCAACCAGAGTAAGATCCGCACCAGAGTGGTACGGTAATCCTGTTCTGGAAGTTATGTTGCTAGACCATGACGAACCTACGAACTATGAAGAAGCGATGGTGAGCCCAGATTCCGCAAGATGGCTTGAGGCCATGAAATCTGAGATGGGATCCATGTATGAGAACAAAGTGTGGACTTTGGTTGACTTGCCCGATTATCGGCAAGCCATTGAGAATTAATGGATCTTCAAGAAGAAGACTGACGCTGACGGTAATGTTACTGTCTATAAAGCTCGACTTGTCGCAAAAAGTTTTCGACAAGTTCAAGGGATTGACTATGATGAGACCTTCTCACCCGTAGCGATGCTTAAGTCTGTCTGAATCATGTTAGCAATTGCCGCATTTTATGATTATGAAATTTGGCAAATGGATATAAAAACTGCATTCCTGAATGGATTTCTGGAAGAAGAGTTGTATATGATGCAATCGGAAGGTTTTATCGATCCAAAGGGAGCTAACAAAGTGTGCAAGCTCCAGCGATCCATTTATGGACTGGTGCAAGCCTCTCGGAGTTGGAATAAACGCTTTGATAGTGTGATCAAAGCTTTTGGTTTTATACAGACTTTTGGAGAAGCCTGTATTTACAAGAAAGTGAGTGGGAGCTCTGTAGCATTTCTGATATTATATGTGGATGTCATATTGTTGATTGGAAATGATATAGAATTTCTGGATAGCATAAAGGGATACTTGAATAAGAGTTTTTCAATGAAAGACCTCGCTGAAGCTTCTTATATATTGGGCATCAAGATCTACAGAGATAGATCAAGATGCTTGATTGGACTTTCACAAAGCACATACATTGACAAAGTTTTGAAGAAGTTCAAAATGGATCAAGCAAAGAAAGGGTTCTTGCCTGTGTTACAAGGTGTGAAGTTGAGTAAGACTCAATGCCCGATCACTGCAGAAGATAGAGAGAAGATGAAAGATGTTCCCTATGCTTCAGCCATAGGCTCTATTATGTATGCAATGTTGTGTACCAGACCTGATGTGTGCCTTGCTATAAGTTTAGCAGGGAGGTACCAAAGTAATCCAGGAGTGGATCACTGGACAGCGGTCAAGAACATCCTGAAATACCTGAAAAGGACTAAGGATATGTTTCTCGTTTATGGAGGTGACAAAGAGCTCATCGTAAGTGGTTACGTTGATGCAAGCTTTGACACTGATCCGGATGATTCTAAATCACAAACCGGATACGTGTTTACATTGAACGGTGGAGCTGTCAGTTGGTGCAGTTCTAAACAAAGTGTCGTGGCGGGATCTACATGTAAAGCGGAGTACATAGCTGCTTCGGAAGCAGAAAATGAAGGAGTCTGGATGAAGGAGTTCATATCCGATCTAGGTGTCATACCTAGTGCATCGGGTCCAATGAAAATCTTTTGTGACAATACTGGTGCAATTGCCTTGGCGAAGGAATCCAGATTTCACAAGAGAACCAAGCACATCAAGAGACGCTTCAATTCCATCCGGGATCTAGTCCACGTGGGAGACATAGAAATTTGCAAGATACATACGGATCTGAATGTTGCAGACCCGTTGACTAAGCCTCTTCCACGAGCAAAACATGATCAGCACCAAGGCTCATGGGTGTTAGAATTATTACTGTGTAATCTAGATTATTGACTCTAGTGCAAGTGGGAGACTGAAGGAAATATGCCCTAGAGGCAATAATAAAGTTATTATTTATTTCCTTATATCATGATAAATGTTTATTATTCGTGCTAGAATTGTATTAACTAGAAACATAATACTTGTGTGAATACATAGACAAACAGAGTGTCACTAGTATGCCTCTACTTGACTAGCTCGTTGATCAAAGATGGTTATGTTTCCGAGCCATTGACATGAGTTGTCATTTGATTAACGGGATCACATCATTGGAAGAATGATGTGATTGACTTGACCCATTCCGTTAGCTTATCACACGATCGTGTAGTATTCTGCTATTGCTTTCTTCATGACTTATACATGTTCCTATGACTATGAGATTATGCAACTCCCGTTTATCGGAGGAACACTTTGTGTGCTACCAAACGTCACAACGTAACTGGGTGATTATAAAGGTGCTCTACAGGTGTCTCCGAAGGTACTTGTTGGGTTGGCGTATTTCGAGATTAGGATTTGTCACTCCGATTGTTGGAGAGGTATCTCTGGGCCCACTCGGTAATGCACATCACTTAAGCCTTGCAAGCATTGCAACTAATGAGTTAGTTGCGGGATGATGTATTACAGAACGAGTAAAGAGACTTGCCGGTAACGAGATTGAACTAGGTATTGAGATACCGACGATCGAATCTCGGGCAAGTAACATACCACTGACAAAGGGAACAACGTATGTTGTTATGCGGTTTGACCGATAAAGATCTTCGTAGAATATGTGGGAGCCAATATGAGCATCCAGGTTCCGCTATTGGTTATTGACCGGAGACGTGTCTCGGTCATGTCTACATAGTTCTCGAACCCGTAGGGTCCGCACGCTTAAAGTTACGATGACAGTTATATTATGAGTTTATATGTTTTGATGTACTGAAGGTAGTTCGGAGTCCCGGATGTGATCACGGACATAACGAGGAGTCTCGAAATGATCGAGACATGAAGATTGATATATTGGACGACTATATTCGGACACCGGAATGGTTTCGGGGGTTATCGGATATATAACGGAGTACCAGGGGGTTACCGGAACCCCCCCGGGGGATTAATGGGCATACATGGGCCTTAGTGGAAAAGAGGAGGGGCGGCCAGGGCAGGCCGCGCGCCCCCTCCCCCTCTAGTCCGAATTGGACAAGGAGGGGGGCGGCGCCCCCTTTCCTTCTTCTCCTCCTCCTCTTTCCCCCCTTCTCCTAATCCAACAAGGAAGGGAGGGAGTCCTACTCCCGATGGGAGTAGGACTCCTCCTGGCGCGCCCTCTCCTGGCCGGCCGCCTCCCCCCTTGCTCCTTTATATACAGGGGCAGGGGGCACCCCAAAGACACAACAATTGATCTGTTGATCTTTTAGCCGTGTGCGGTGCCCCCTCCACCATAGTCCACCTCGATAATATTGTAGCGGTGCTTAGGCGAAGCCCTGCGTCGGTAGAACATCATCATCGTCACCACGCCGTCGTGCTGACGAAACTCTCCCTCAACACTCGGCTGGATCGGAGTTCGAGGGACGTCATCGGGCTGAACGTGTGCTGAACTGGGAGGTGCCGTGTGTTCGGTACTTGATCGGTCGGATCGTGAAGACGTACGACTACATCAACTGTGTTGTGGTAACGCTTCCGCTTTCGGTCTACGAGGGTACGTGGACAACACTCTCCCCTCTCGTTGCTATGCATCACCATGATCTTGCGTGTGTGTAGGATTTTTTTTGAAATTACTACGTTCCCCAACAGCCATATCATATCACTTATATTGATTACATGTGATGTTTATCTTTTATGCATCTTATTTTGCTTAGATCGACGGTAGCATTATAAGACGATCTCTCACTAAATTTCAAGGTATAAGTGTTCTCCCTGAGTATGCACCGTTGCGAAAGTTCGTCGTGCCGAGACACCACGTGATGATCGGGTGTGATAAGCTCTACATTCACATACAACGGGTGCAAACGAGCTTTGCACACGCAGAATACTCGGGTTAAACTTGACGAGCCTAGCATATGCAGATATGGCCTCGGAACACTGAGACAGAAAGGTCGAGCGGGAATCATATAGTAGATATGATCAACATAGTTATGTTCACCATTGAAAACTACTCCATCTCACGTGATGATCGGACATGGTTTAGTTGATATGGATCACGTGATCACTTAGATGATTAGAGGGATGTCTATCTAAGTGGGACTTCTTTAGTAATATGATTAATTGAACTTTAATTTATCATGAACTTAGTACCTGATAGTATTTTCCATGTCTATGTTGTTGTAGATAGATGGCCCGTGCTGTTGTTCCGTTGAATTTTAATGCGTTCCTTGAGAAAGCAAAGTTGAAAGATGATGGTAGAAATTACACGGACTGGGTCCGTAACTTGAGGATTATCTTCATTGCTGCACAGAAGAATTACGTCCTGGAAGCACCGCTAGTTGCCATACCACTACTAGGAAAAGGGCTATAGATAATATGGACACTAATGGCGCACCACACATGTGATGCGCCACTACTATATACTAATGGTGCACCATGTGTTGGTACGCCATTAGTGTCCAAATACTAATGGCGCACCACATCCACGGTGCGCCACTACTAACAATTATTTTTTCAAAACTAGTAATGGCGCACCAGGGGATAGTGCGCCATTACTAGTTTAACTAGTAATGGCGCACCACACCCTCGGTGCGCCACTACTAACAATTTTTTTTTTCAAAACTAGTAATGGCGCACCGAGGGGACAGTGCGGCATTACTAGTTGAGACAATTGCTTATTTACCATTGACAAGCTCGGTCATTGCTCATTTGCCATCGAACAAACTAGCGTTGCTCTTGTACCGCTTACAAGCTTGTTTCGTTGCTAATTTTCCATCAGCCGTTTACTTGGTGTTAGCCACTTCTGTTAAAGTAAGCAAAATGACGATTTTACCCTCAATGGCAAATGAGCAGCCTTACCTATTGTTCCTTTTAACCATGTTGAAGCACTTCTGTTCAAATTATCATAACATATTGAGATTACATATTTCTGTAAAATAAATTGGCAACACCTTGCTTGTAATTATAGATCAAACAATTTATGAGAACAATATAGTATTTTCATCATAACACATAACAAGGATAAAAGGTAGCACCTTGCTGGAGCTAGCTTGCATGAGAATAACAAATATTAAGATAACATATTTCTCTATAAAAAAATTGGCAGCACCTTGCTTGTAATTTCAGGATCAAACAGTTATAAACATGACAATAATATATTTGCATCATAACACATAATGAGGATAGTAAACAGGAGAAATAGACATGGTACTCATATTCCAGTACAAGAAACTGAAGTGCACGAAAGAGACCAATGTCCAGTACAAGAAATTGAAATGCACAAAAGAGACCAATGTCCAGTGCAAGAAAACAAGTCCACAAATGTCATAGAAAGAAACAATTTCACACTTTCAGTTTTTTCTTGCTACGAGTGGCCATCGCAGGGCTGTTTGGTTGCCTTTTCTTGCTTCGAGTGGCCATTGCGGGGCTGTCCGCTGCAGCTGGGATCACCTTTGCCTTCGACTTGCCCTTGCGCCGCTTTGGTGTTGACGCAATTTCCATTGAGGTGCTCTCAATTTGGTTCGAACCGGTTTTGGACCTAAATTAACAATTCATGTATAAGTAGATGATATGATTGCAAAAGAGAAGCACAATATAATCTTGAAAACTAAGGTGTCATTTACCTCACAGATTTAGATGATGTAGTCTTAGATGATGTTGACTTCACCACATCTACTTCACTTGGGTTGGTAGTTGAACATGGAAGAGGCAACGTTGGTTGGGTACCTTCGATTGCTTGAATATTAGCGTCACCACTCCTTGCCGCAACTTTGGATTTATTTCTTTTTTTTCCTACATGACCAAAAGAACATTAGCATTGTTATATGCATGATAATTTTAACAAAATTACACTCTTACCTTCTTTCTTTTGCCACATCAGCATACGCTTCTTTTGCATCTGGATCAGCATTTTTGCAACCTTGCCATCTATGACCATAGTCTTTGCAAATTGGGCACTGATGTTGTCCTTTTCTTCTCTTGCTCTTGCTATGCTCAGCACCACTCTTGTGCCTCTCTACTTTTGGCCTCCCAGGAGCCCTTCGAAGGATTGGAGGGTGCAAAAAGAATTCATGGGTTTTCTTTGGCCATTGAGATGCATCAGTAAGCCCTGGCATTACAGGAGTATATGCTGCTGCGAACTTGGCAACACTATAGTAATCATCAACAAAGTCTTCTATAGTGACCCCTCTAATTCCAGTGATGAAGGAAATGGCATGCTTGCAAGGCTTCCCTGATACTTGGAATTCTCTACATGTGCATGTCCTCATGTCCAGATCCACAACATGTCGCTTGCCATCTTCACCACCCTCACTCACCTCTGCTTTCATGTGGTCAATCCTCTCATACTCTATGTCCAACCCTCTACTCTTTGCATTCAACTCCTTCATGACACTAGGTAGTATACGTTGGCCTTCCAATTTTTTGGCAATCCTCCTCCTCTTCTCCATCTTGACTAATATCTTCCTTCTAATTTTGTCCACCAACTGAAACAACATCATGCCCTTGTGCTTGTTAATCCAGTTGTTGAAGCACTCGGCCAGATTGTTTGTCACATAATCCACCTTTGAGGAAGTGGAAAATTTGCTCCTGGACCAAAGCCTACTATGGTATCTTGTCAAGTACTTTATTGCTTTAGGTTTTTTCTCATGTATGGCTGCCATGTGGGCTTCGAAAGCTTCTGGAGTCCATGAATAAGCTGCTGGCCACATATGGTCATCAAATACTTTACCATGAATTTTTTTCTTAAAGTTGACAACCAAGTGGCGCATGCATTCCCTATGTTCAGCATACTTATACACCTCTTCAATTGCACTATCAATCCCTTTTCCTGCATCCGAACAGATTGGAAGTCCAGGTGGACAACCAATAGCTTGATGAAGCTTCTCCATGAACCAATCCCAACTTTCTGTTGTTTCCGAGTCAATAATTGCATAAGCAACAGGGTACAACCAATTGTGCCCATCAACAGCACAAGCAATTGCTAGCTGACCTCTATACTTCCCAGTCAAATGAGTACTATCAATTGCCAAGTATGGTCGGCAACCGGCCAAAAACCCATCACACAAAGGCTTGAATGTAACAAACATCCTCACAAACCTTTTTTTTCCTTTGTACTCCATGTGATCAATGGCCACTATGCTTCCAGGAGATCTCTTTTCAACTTCAGCTTTCCAAGCATATAACTTGTCAAATGAATCATCCCAATTTCCAAACAACCTCATCGATGCTAGCTCTCTTCCACGGTAAACTTTGTCATAACGGATCCAAATCTTGTACTTGTCATGCAACCTCCTTCGTAGCTCCATTGATGTCACACTAGGATCTTCTTTTACCCAATCAATTACCTTGGAACATATCCAAGACTTCGAAGCAGCCTTTGGGTTATCACTTTTTCTTGTGCTGTGACAATTATGTTCTTCATCATGGATTTTCACCTGCAAATACAAATCATATAACAATCAGTACTAAATACTAATTCACTTTGAAGTTAGACATCAATTCAAGTAACATAACATATATTCAAGTATCATATACATACCTCCATAGTGACACCGTCATCAATTGTACCGACATGTATTCTCCATTTGCATCCTTTTTGTCCACATTTAGCTCTGAATCGAGTAGGTTCAGATTTTTCAATTTTGTACTCAAATTCACGCTTAATAGAGTATTGAGCAATTGCCAATCTAAACACTTCAATATTCGGGTATATAGTGCCCACAGCCATGGGTGGGTCTTCCATGTTATGCGCTACATCCGGAGGAGCATCATCCGGTATAGCATCTTCTACAATCCACTCCTCATCATCACTGCTGTCCTCAACACCGTCCACATCAACTACAACATTATCAAGCTCATCCTCACTACTATCGGAATCTGAGCAAGCACTACCAATTGAGTACTGGTCTTCCTCATCAACACCTACATGTTCATATTCCTCGTGTGGATTCGCTAGATATGTATCCGTAGGTTCTTCAGTTTCTTCACTAACATTACTTGGCTGACTAGGCAGTGCTAGAGAAGGTGTTGCATGTGAAGGAGTAGATGGCATATCAGCATTTAACTCATCCCTTTTTTCATGTTCATTTAAAACTTTAAGTGCTACTTTGCCATGTCTAACTTGCTTAAAACACTCAAACATTGTCATCAACTCTTCATCATTTGCAACAGGTTTGTATTTCTCACTAATACTATCAAACCATTCTACAATGATAGTTTCATCATCAGACCACACAACCCAAGAGTACTGTGCAGAAATAGCATCTAGAAACCCCTTCATAGTAGTGATAGCATGCAAATCAATGCTCCAACTGAAGGAAAAACCTCCGCTGAAGTTACGGCGACTGCTACATATCCTAACTTCTAGCACACATGTTGATGCCTGGTCCATCCTGTGGACGCAACCATGACAATCATCAACCAATTTGTCTAAAGATTAGGCGCAATGTGCAACTAAATATCATGAGAGAACATATCACGAACACATGAGATAATGAACTACCTTACTGCAGCAATTTGTCGCGGGGATTGAGCAGATGCTGAAGAAGCAACATCCTCACCAGCTGGAACAGAAGGTCCATCGGCTGTAGGGGCGCTGGCTGCTGGGGATGAGGCAGCAGTAGACAGTGCAGGGGCGGCGGTGGCTGGAGCAGCATCTGCAGGGCCGGCGGCTGGAGAAGCACCTGTAGGGGCGCCGACGGCTGGATCCGCAGCTGCAGGGCCGGCGGCTCCGAGATCTGGTGCTGCAGGGCCAATGGCGGCAAGATCCCCAGCTGCAGGGCCGGCGGCGGAGGGAGCAACAGCTGGAGGGCCGCTGGCGGCCGGAGCAGCAGATGGAGGGCCGGCTGTGGCCGAAGCAGCAGCTGGAGGACCACCAGCGGGAGCAGCAGCTGGAGGGCAGGGGGCGGAAGGGCCGGTGGATGGAGAGACGACCACGAGAGGAGGACCTCCGGCCAGCGGGAACAGATGCGGGAGGGGCGGCGGCGGCGGTTCCGCCATGGCCACGCCGCAGCCAGGCTAGGAGGCTAGGGTTGGAATCAGGGGAGTTGTGCGGGTCGAGTATTGCGGGAGGAAAGAAAGGGTTTTTTTTACCACATGTTTTTCCTTTTTTTACAAGAAAATAAGAGGGTGATAGATGAGGGTAGTACTGGTATTTTCAGATAAACTGACAGGGGCTATTCAATCTAACGGTGGATGTATAACGGCAGAGTAACGGTGATGGCAAATTGGCAACGAAACGAGCTTGTAAGCGGTACAAGAGCAAAGTTGGTTTGTTCGATGGCAAATAAGCAATAGCCGAGGTTGTCTATGGTAAATAAGCAAT